>NW_027480056.1:0-42655 GCF_051014685.1 Ptiloglossa arizonensis | reverse complement strand
TCGGTTCGCGAGATATGGCAGTTTGGAGGTAAGCAACGCTTGTAAAACTCAAAATTTTCGCAGTTCTGTTGCCCGAAACGAATAACTAGAACGGCCTAGGGGAAAAGTACGCACAGTGTTGTAATCGGGCGAGTTTCTACTTTCAGATGCAACAGAAATTTTGCGGATTGATCAATTCGTTCGCCAGATATGGCAGTTTGGAAGTAAGAAACGCTTGAGAAACTCAAAATTTTCGCAGTTCTGATGCTCGAAACGAATAACTAGAACGGCCTAGGGGAAAAGTACGCATAGTGCTGTAGTCGGGGGAGTTTCTACTTTCAGATGCAACAGAAATTTTGCGGATTGGTCAATCCGTTCGCGAGATATGGCAGTTTGGAGGTAAGAAACGCTCGAGAAACTCAAAATTTTCGCAGATCTGATGCTCGACAAGCATAACTAGAACGGCCTAGGGGAAAAGTACGGACACCGCTGTAATCGGGCGAGTTTCTACTTTCACATGCAACAGAAATTTTGCGTATTGGTCAATCCGTTCGCGAGATATGGCAGTTTGGAGGTAAGCAACGCTTGAAAAACTCAAAATTTTCGCAGTTCTGTTGCTCGAAACGAATAACTAGAACGGGCTAGGGGAAAAGTACGCATACCGTTGTAATCGGGCGAGTTTCTACTTTCAGATGCAACAGAAATTTTGCGGATTGGTCAATCCGTTCGCGAGATATGGCAGTTTGGTGGTAAGAAACGCTTGAGAAACTCAAAATTTTCGCAGTTCTGATGCTCGAAACGAATAACTAGAACGGCCTAGGGGAAAAGTACGCATACCGTTGCAATCGGGCGAGTTTCTACTTTCAGATGCAACAGAAATTTTGCGGATTGGTCAATCCGTTCGCGAGGTATGGCAGTTTGGAGGTAAGAAACGCTTGAGAAACTCAAAATTTTCGCAGTTCTGATGCTCGACAAGCATAACTAGAACGGCCTAGGGGAAAAGTACGCACACCGTTGTAATCGGGCGAGTTTCTACTTTCAGATGCAACAGAAATTTTGCGGATTGGTCAATCCGTTCGCGAGATATGGCAGTTTGGAGGTAAGTAACGCTTGAGAAACTCAAAATTTTCGCAGTTCTGTTGCTCGTAACGAATAACTAGAACGGGATAGGGGAAAAGTACGCATACAGTTGTAATCGGGCGAATTTCTACTTTCAGATGCAACAGAAATTTTGCGGATTGGTCAATCCGTTCGCGAGATATGGCAGTTTGGATGTAAGAAACGCTCGAGAAACTCAAAATTTTCGCAGTTCTGATGCTCGAAACGAATAATTAGAACGGCCTAGGGGAAAAGTACGCACACCGTTGTAATCGGGCGAGTTTCTACTTTCAGATGCAACAGAAATTTTGCGGATTGGTCAATCCGTTCGCGAGATATGGCAGTTTGGAAGTAAGAAACGCTTGAGAAACTCAAAATTTTTGCAGTTCTGATGCTCGAAACGAATAACTAGGGCGGCCTAGGGGAAAAGTACGCATACCGTTGTAATCGGGCGAGTTTCTACTTTCAGATGCAACAGAAATTTTGCGGATTGGTCAATCGGTTCGCGAGATATGGCAGTTTGGAGGTAAGCAACGCTTGAAAAACTCAAAATTTTCGCAGTTCTGTTGCCCGAAACGAATAACTAGAACGGCCTAGGGGAAAAGTACGCACAGTGTTGTAATCGGGCGAGTTTCTACTTTCAGATGCAACAGAAATTTTGCGGATTGATCAATTCGTTCGCCAGATATGGCAGTTTGGAAGTAAGAAACGCTTGAGAAACTCAAAATTTTCGCAGTTCTGATGCTCGAAACGAATAACTAGAACGGCCTAGGGGAAAAGTACGCATAGTGTTGTAGTCGGGGGAGTTTCTACTTTCAGATGCAACAGAAATTTTGCGGATTGGTCAATCCGTTCGCGAGATATGGCAGTTTGGAGGTAAGAAACGCTCGAGAAACTCAAAATTTTCGCAGATCTGATGCTCGACAAGCATAACTAGAACGGCCTAGGGGAAAAGTACGGACACCGCTGTAATCGGGCGAGTTTCTACTTTCACATGCAACAGAAATTTTGCGTATTGGTCAATCCGTTCGCGAGATATGGCAGTTTGGAGGTAAGCAACGCTTGAAAAACTCAAAATTTTCGCAGTTCTGTTGCTCGAAACGAATAACTAGAACGGGCTAGGGGAAAAGTACGCATACCGTTGTAATCGGGCGAGTTTCTACTTTCAGATGCAACAGAAATTTTGCGGATTGGTCAATCCGTTCGCGAGATATGGCAGTTTGGTGGTAAGAAACGCTTGAGAAACTCAAAATTTTCGCAGTTCTGATGCTCGAAACGAATAACTAGAACGGCCTAGGGGAAAAGTACGCATACCGTTGCAATCGGGCGAGTTTCTACTTTCAGATGCAACAGAAATTTTGCGGATTGGTCAATCCGTTCGCGAGGTATGGCAGTTTGGAGGTAAGAAACGCTTGAGAAACTCAAAATTTTCGCAGTTCTGATGCTCGACAAGCATAACTAGAACGGCCTAGGGGAAAAGTACGCACACCGTTGTAATCGGGCGAGTTTCTACTTTCAGATGCAACAGAAATTTTGCGGATTGGTCAATCCGTTCGCGAGATATGGCAGTTTGGAGGTAAGTAACGCTTGAGAAACTCAAAATTTTCGCAGTTCTGTTGCTCGTAACGAATAACTAGAACGGGATAGGGGAAAAGTACGCATACAGTTGTAATCGGGCGAATTTCTACTTTCAGATGCAACAGAAATTTTGCGGATTGGTCAATCCGTTCGCGAGATATGGCAGTTTGGATGTAAGAAACGCTCGAGAAACTCAAAATTTTCGCAGTTCTGATGCTCGAAACGAATAACTAGAACGGCCTAGGGGAAAAGTACGCACACCGTTGTAATCGGGCGAGTTTCTACTTTCAGATGCAACAGAAATTTTGCGGATTGGTCAATCCGTTCGCGAGATATGACAGTTTGGAGGTAAGAAACGCTTGAGAAACTCAAAATTTTCACAGTTCTGATGCTCGAAACGAATAACTAGAACGGCCTAGGGGAAAAGTACGCATACCGTTTAAATCGGGCGAGTTTCTACTTTCAGATGCAACAGAAATTTTGCGGATTGGTCAATCCGTTCGCGAGATATGGCAGTTTGGAAGTAAGAAACGCTTGAGAAACTCAAAATTTTTGCAGTTCTGATGCTCGAAACGAATAACTAGGGCGGCCTAGGGGAAAAGTACGCATACCGTTGTAATCGGGCGAGTTTCTACTTTCAGATGCAATAGAAATTTTGCGGATTGGTCAATCCGTTCACGAGATATGGCAGTTTGGAGGTAAGCAACGCTTGAGAAACTCAAAATTTTCGCAGTTCTGATGCTCGACAAGCATAACTAGAACGGCCTAGGGGAAAAGTACGCACACCGTTGTAATCGGGCGAGTTTCTACTTTCAGATGCAACAGAAATTTTGCGGATTTGTCAATCCGTTCGCGAGATATGGCAGTTTGGAGGTAAGCAACGCTTGAGAAACTCAAAATTTTCGCAGTTCTGTTGCTCGAAACGAATAACTAGAACGGGCTAGGGGAAAAGTACGCATACAGTTGTAATCGGGCGAGTTTCTACTTTCAGATGCAACAGAAATTTTGCGGATTGTTCAATCCGTTCGCGAGTTATGGCAGTTTGGAGGTAAGAAACGCTTGAGAATCTCAAAATTTTCGCAGTTCTGATGCTCGAAACGAATAACTAGAACGGCCTAGGGGAAAAGTACGCACAGTGTTGTAATCGGGCGAGTTTCTACTTTCAGATGCAACAGAAATTTTGCGGATTGATCAATCCGTTCGCGAGATATGGCAGTTTGGATGTAAGAAACGCTTGAGAAACTCAAAATTTTCGCAGTTCTGATGCTCGAAACGAATAACTAGAACGGCCTAGGGGAAAAGTACGCATAGTGTTGTAGTCGGGGGAGTTTCTACTTTCAGATGCAACAGAAATTTTGCGGATTGGTCAATCCGTTCGCGAGATATGGCAGTTTGGAGGTAAGAAACGCTCGAGAAACTCAAAATTTTCGCAGTTCTGATGCTCGACAAGCATAACTAGAACGGCCTAGGGGAAAAGTACGCACACCGCTGTAATCGGGCGAGTTTCTACTTTCAGATGCAACAGAAATTTTGCGTATTGGTCAATCCGTTCGCGAGATATGGCAGTTTGGAGGTAAGCAACGCTTGAAAAACTCAAAATTTTCGCAGTTCTGTTGCTCGAAACGAATAACTAGAACGGGATAGGGGAAAAGTACGCATACAGTTGTAATCGGGCGAATTTCTACTTTCAGATGCAACAGAAATTTTGCGGATTGGTCAATCCGTTCGCGAGATATGGCAGTTTGGATGTAAGAAACGCTCGAGAAACTCAAAATTTTCGCAGTTCTGATGCTCGAAACGAATAACTAGGGCGGCCTAGGGGAAAAGTACGCATACCGTTGTAATCGGGCGAGTTTCTACTTTCAGATGCAATAGAAATTTTGCGGATTGGTTAATCCGTTCGCGAGATATGGCAGTTTGGAGGTAAGAAACGCTTGAGAAACTCAAAATTTTCGCAGTTCTGATGCTCGAAACGAATAACTAGAGCGGCCTAGGGGAAAAGTACGCATACCGTTGTAATCGGGCGAGTTTATACTTTCAGATGCAACAGAAATTTTGCGGATTGGTCAATCCGTTCGCGAGATGTGGCAGTTTGGAGGTAAGAAACGCTTGAGAAACTCAAAATTTTCGCGGTTCTGATGCTCGAAACGAATAACAAGAACGGCCTAGGGGAAAAGTATCCACACCGTTGTAATCGGGCGAGTATCTACTTTCAGATGCAACAGAAATTTTGAGGATTGGTCAATCTGTTCGCGAGATGTGGCAGTTTGTAGGTGAGAAACGCTTGAGAAACTCAAAATTTTCGCAGTTCTGATGCTCGAAACGAATAACTAGAACGGCCTAGGGGAAAAGTACGCATACCGTTGTAATCGGCCGAGTTTATACTTTCAGATGCAACAGAAATTTTGCGGATTGGTCATTCCGTTCGCGAGATGTGGCAGTTTGGAGGTAAGAAACGCTTGAGAAACTCAAAATTTTCACAGTTCTGATGCTCGAAACGAATAACTAGAACGGCCTAGGGGAAAAGTACGCATACCGTTGTAATCGGGCGAGTTTCTAGTTTCAGATGCAACAGAAATTTTGCGGATTGGTCAATCCGTTCGCGAGATATGGCAGTTTGGAAGTAAGAAACGCTTGAGAAACTCAAAATTTTTGCAGTTCTGATGCTCGAAACGAATAACTAGAACGGCCTAGGGGAAAAGTACGCACACCGTTGTAATCGGGCGAGTTTCTACTTTCAGATGCAACAGAAATTTTGCAGATTGGTCAATCCGTTCGCGAGATGTGGCAGTTTGGAGGTAAGAAACGCTTGAGAAACTCAAAATTTTCGCGGTTCTGATGCTCGAAACGAATAACAAGAACGGCCTAGGGGAAAAGTACCCACACCGTTGTAGTCGGGCGAGTTTCTACTTTCAGATGCAACAGAAATTTTGCGGATTGGTCAATCCGTTCGCGAGATATGGCAGTTTGGAGGTAAGCAACGCTTGAGAAACTCAAAATTTTCACAGTTCTGATGCTCGAAACGAATAACTAGAACGGCCTAGGGGAAAAGTACGCATACCGTTGTAATCGGGCGAGTTTCTAGTTTCAGATGCAACAGAAATTTTGCGGATTGGTCAAATCCGTTCGCGAGATATGGCAGTTTGGAAGTAAGAAACGCTTGAGAAACTCAAAATTTTCGCGGTTCTGATGCTCGAAACGAATAACTAGAACGGCCTAGGGGAAAAGTACGCATACCGTTGTAATCGGGCGAGTTTCTACTTTCAAATGCAACAGAAATTTTGCGGATTGGTCAATCCGTTCGCGAGATATGGCAGTTTGGAAGTAAGAAACGCTTGAGAAACTCAAAATTTTCGCGGTTCTGATGCTCGAAACGAATGACAAGAACGGCCTAGGGGAAAAGTACGCACACCGTTGTAATCGGGCGAGTCTCTACCTTCAGATGCAACAGAAATTTTGCGGATTGGTCAATCCGTTCGCGAGATATGGCAGTTTGGAAGTAAGAAACGCTCGAGAAACTCAAAATTCTCGCAGTTCTGATGCTCGAAACGAATAACTAGAACGGCCTAGGGGAAAAGTTCGCACACCGTTGTAAACGGGGAAGTTTCTACTTTCAGATGCAACAGAAATTTTGCGGATTGGTCAATCCGTTCGCGAGATATGGCAGTTTGGAGGTAAGAAACGCTCGAGAAACTCAAAATTTTCGCAGTTCTCATGCTCGACAAGCATAACTAGAACGGCCCAGGGGAAAAGTACGCACACCGTTGTAATCGGGCGAGTTTCTACTTTCAGATGCAACAGAAATTTTAAGGATTGGTCAATCCGTTCGCGAGATATGGCAGTTTGGATGTAAGAAATGCTTGAGAAACTCAAAATTTTCGCAGTTCTGATGCTCGAAACGAATAACTAGAACGGCCTAGGGGAAAAGTACGCATAGTGTTGTAGTCGGGGGAGTTTCTACTTTCAGATGCAACAGAAATTTTGCGGATTGGTCAATCCGTTCGCGAGATATGGCAGTTTGGAGGTAAGAAACGCTCGAGAAACTCAAAATTTTCGCAGATCTGATGCTCGACAAGCATAACTAGAACGGCCTAGGGGAAAAGTACGGACACCGCTGTAATCGGGCGAGTTTCTACTTTCACATGCAACAGAAATTTTGCGTATTGGTCAATCCGTTCGCGAGATATGGCAGTTTGGAGGTAAGCAACGCTTGAAAAACTCAAAATTTTCGCAGTTCTGTTGCTCGAAACGAATAACTAGAACGGGCTAGGGGAAAAGTACGCATACCGTTGTAATCGGGCGAGTTTCTACTTTCAGATGCAACAGAAATTTTGCGGATTGGTCAATCCGTTCGCGAGATATGGCAGTTTGGTGGTAAGAAACGCTTGAGAAACTCAAAATTTTCGCAGTTCTGATGCTCGAAACGAATAACTAGAACGGCCTAGGGGAAAAGTACGCATACCGTTGCAATCGGGCGAGTTTCTACTTTCAGATGCAACAGAAATTTTGCGGATTGGTCAATCCGTTCGCGAGGTATGGCAGTTTGGAGGTAAGAAACGCTTGAGAAACTCAAAATTTTCGCAGTTCTGATGCTCGACAAGCATAACTAGAACGGCCTAGGGGAAAAGTACGCACACCGTTGTAATCGGGCGAGTTTCTACTTTCAGATGCAACAGAAATTTTGCGGATTGGTCAATCCGTTCGCGAGATATGGCAGTTTGGAGGTAAGTAACGCTTGAGAAACTCAAAATTTTCGCAGTTCTGCTGCTCGTAACGAATAACTAGAACGGGATAGGGGAAAAGTACGCATACAGTTGTAATCGGGCGAATTTCTACTTTCAGATGCAACAGAAATTTTGCGGATTGGTCAATCCGTTCGCGAGATATGGCAGTTTGGATGTAAGAAACGCTCGAGAAACTCAAAATTTTCGCAGTTCTGATGCTCGAAACGAATAACTAGAACGGCCTAGGGGAAAAGTACGCACACCGTTGTAATCGGGCGAGTTTCTACTTTCAGATGCAACAGAAATTTTGCGGATTGGTCAATCCGTTCGCGAGATATGACAGTTTGGAGGTAAGAAACGCTTGAGAAACTCAAAATTTTCACAGTTCTGATGCTCGAAACGAATAACTAGAACGGCCTAGGGGAAAAGTACGCATACCGTTTAAATCGGGCGAGTTTCTACTTTCAGATGCAACAGAAATTTTGCGGATTGGTCAATCCGTTCGCGAGATATGGCAGTTTGGAAGTAAGAAACGCTTGAGAAACTCAAAATTTTTGCAGTTCTGATGCTCGAAACGAATAACTAGGGCGGCCTAGGGGAAAAGTACGCATACCGTTGTAATCGGGCGAGTTTCTACTTTCAGATGCAATAGAAATTTTGCGGATTGGTCAATCCGTTCACGAGATATGGCAGTTTGGAGGTAAGCAACGCTTGAGAAACTCAAAATTTTCGCAGTTCTGATGCTCGACAAGCATAACTAGAACGGCCTAGGGGAAAAGTACGCACACCGTTGTAATCGGGCGAGTTTCTACTTTCAGATGCAACAGAAATTTTGCGGATTTGTCAATCCGTTCGCGAGATATGGCAGTTTGGAGGTAAGCAACGCTTGAGAAACTCAAAATTTTCGCAGTTCTGTTGCTCGAAACGAATAACTAGAACGGGCTAGGGGAAAAGTACGCATACAGTTGTAATCGGGCGAGTTTCTACTTTCAGATGCAACAGAAATTTTGCGGATTGTTCAATCCGTTCGCGAGTTATGGCAGTTTGGAGGTAAGAAACGCTTGAGAATCTCAAAATTTTCGCAGTTCTGATGCTCGAAACGAATAACTAGAACGGCCTAGGGGAAAAGTACGCACAGTGTTGTAATCGGGCGAGTTTCTACTTTCAGATGCAACAGAAATTTTGCGGATTGATCAATCCGTTCGCGAGATATGGCAGTTTGGATGTAAGAAACGCTTGAGAAACTCAAAATTTTCGCAGTTCTGATGCTCGAAACGAATAACTAGAACGGCCTAGGGGAAAAGTACGCATAGTGTTGTAGTCGGGGGAGTTTCTACTTTCAGATGCAACAGAAATTTTGCGGATTGGTCAATCCGTGCTCGAGATATGGCAGTTTGGAGGTAAGAAACGCTCGAGAAACTCAAAATTTTCGCAGTTCTGATGCTCGACAAGCATAACTAGAACGGCCTAGGGGAAAAGTACGCACACCGCTGTAATCGGGCGAGTTTCTACTTTCAGATGCAACAGAAATTTTGCGTATTGGTCAATCCGTTCGCGAGATATGGCAGTTTGGAGGTAAGCAACGCTTGAAAAACTCAAAATTTTCGCAGTTCTGTTGCTCGAAACGAATAACTAGAACGGGATAGGGGAAAAGTACGCATACAGTTGTAATCGGGCGAATTTCTACTTTCAGATGCAACAGAAATTTTGCGGATTGGTCAATCCGTTCGCGAGATATGGCAGTTTGGATGTAAGAAACGCTCGAGAAACTCAAAATTTTCGCAGTTCTGATGCTCGAAACGAATAACTAGGGCGGCCTAGGGGAAAAGTACGCATACCGTTGTAATCGGGCGAGTTTATACTTTCAGATGCAACAGAAATTTTGCGGATTGGTCAATCCGTTCGCGAGATGTGGCAGTTTGGAGGTAAGAAACGCTTGAGAAACTCAAAATTTTCGCGGTTCTGATGCTCGAAACGAATAACAAGAACGGCCTAGGGGAAAAGTATCCACACCGTTGTAATCGGGCGAGTATCTACTTTCAGATGCAACAGAAATTTTGCGGATTGGTCAATCTGTTCGCGAGATGTGGCAGTTTGTAGGTGAGAAACGCTTGAGAAACTCAAAATTTTCGCAGTTCTGATGCTCGAAACGAATAACTAGAACGGCCTAGGGGAAAAGTACGCATACCGTTGTAATCGGCCGAGTTTCTACCTTCAGATGCAACACAAATTTTGCGGATTGGTCAATCCGTTCGCGAGATATGGCAGTTTGGATGTAAGAAACGCTTGAGAAACTCAAAATTTTCGCAGTTCTGATGCTCGAAACGAATAACTAGAACGGCCTAGGGGAAAAGTACGCATACCGTTGTAATCGGGCGAGTTTCTACTTTCAGATGCAACAGAAATTTTGCGGATTGGTCAATCCGTTCGCGAGATGTGGCAGTTTGGATGTAAGAAACGCTTGAGAAACACAAAATTTTCGCGGTTCTGATGCTCGAAACGAATAACAAGAACGGCCTAGGGGAAAAGTACGCACAGCGTTGTAATCGGGCGAGTTTCTACTTTCAGATGCAACAGAAATTTTAAGGATTGGTCAATCCGTTCGCGAGATATGGCAGTTTGGATGTAAGAAATGCTTGAGAAACTCAAAATTTTCGCAGTTCTGATGCTCGAAACGAATAACTAGAACGGCCTAGGGGAAAAGTACGCATACCGTTGTAATCGGGCGAGCTTCTACTTTCAGATGCAACAGAAATTTTGCGGATTGGTCAATCCGTTCGCGAGATATGGCAGTTTGGAGGTAAGAAACGCTTGAGAAACTCAAAATTTTCACAGTTCTGATGCTCGAAACGAATAACTAGAACGGCCTAGGGGAAAAGTACGCATACCGTTGTAATCGGGCGAGTTTCTAGTTTCAGATGCAACAGAAATTTTGCGGATTGGTCAATCCGTTCGCGAGATATGGCAGTTTGGAAGTAAGAAACGCTTGAGAAACTCAAAATTTTTGCAGTTCTGATGCTCGAAACGAATAACTAGAACGGCCTAGGGGAAAAGTACGCACACCGTTGTAATCGGTCGAGTTTCTACTTTCAGATGCAACAGAAATTTTGCAGATTGGTCAATCCGTTCGCGAGATGTGGCAGTTTGGAGGTAAGAAACGCTTGAGAAACTCAAAATTTTCGCGGTTCTGATGCTCGAAACGAATAACAAGAACGGCCTAGGGGAAAAGTACCCACACCGTTGTAATCGGGCGAGTTTCTACTTTCAGATGCAACAGAAATTTTGCGGATTGGTCAATCCGTTCGCGAGATATGGCAGTTTGGAGGTAAGCAACGCTTGAGAAACTCAAAATTTTCACAGTTCTGATGCTCGAAACGAATAACTAGAACGGCCTAGGGGAAAAGTACGCATACCGTTGTAATCGGGCGAGTTTCTAGTTTCAGATGCAACAGAAATTTTGCGGATTGGTCAAATCCGTTCGCGAGATATGGCAGTTTGGAAGTAAGAAACGCTTGAGAAACTCAAAATTTTCGCGGTTCTGATGCTCGAAACGAATAACTAGAACGGCCTAGGGGAAAAGTACGCATACCGTTGTAATCGGGCGAGTTTCTACTTTCAAATGCAACAGAAATTTTGCGGATTGGTCAATCCGTTCGCGAGATATGGCAGTTTGGAAGTAAGAAACGCTTGAGAAACTCAAAATTTTCGCGGTTCTGATGCTCGAAACGAATGACAAGAACGGCCTAGGGGAAAAGTACGCACACCGTTGTAATCGGGCGAGTCTCTACCTTCAGATGCAACAGAAATTTTGCGGATTGGTCAATCCGTTCGCGAGATATGGCAGTTTGGAAGTAAGAAACGCTCGAGAAACTCAAAATTCTCGCAGTTCTGATGCTCGAAACGAATAACTAGAACGGCCTAGGGGAAAAGTACGCACACCGTTGTAATCGGGGAAGTTTCTACTTTCAGATGCAACAGAAATTTTGCGGATTGGTCAATCCGTTCGCGAGATATGGCAGTTTGGAGGTAAGAAACGCTCGAGAAACTCAAAATTTTCGCAGTTCTCATGCTCGACAAGCATAACTAGAACGGCCCAGGGGAAAAGTACGCACACCGTTGTAATCGGGCGAGTTTCTACTTTCAGATGCAACAGAAATTTTAAGGATTGGTCAATCCGTTCGCGAGATATGGCAGTTTGGATGTAAGAAATGCTTGAGAAACTCAAAATTTTCGCAGTTCTGATGCTCGAAACGAATAACTAGAACGGCCTAGGGGAAAAGTACGCTTACCGTTGTAATCGGGCGAGCTTCTACTTTCAGATGCAACAGAAATTTTGCGGATTGGTCAATCCGTTCGCGAGATATGGCAGTTTGGAGGTAAGAAACGCTTGAGAAACTCAAAATTTTCACAGTTCTGATGCTCGAAACGAATAACTAGAACGGCCTAGGGGAAAAGTACGCATACCGTTGTAATCGGGCGAGTTTCTAGTTTCAGATACAACAGAAATTTTGCGGATTGGTCAATCCGTTCGCGAGATATGGCAGTTTGGAAGTAAGAAACGCTTGAGAAACTCAAAATTTTTGCAGTTCTGATGCTCGAAACGAATAACTAGAACGGCCTAGGGGAAAAGTACGCACACCGTTGTAATCGGGCGAGTTTCTACTTTCAGATGCAACAGAAATTTTGCGGATTGGTCAATCCGTGCCCGAGATATGGCAGTTTGGAGGTAAGAAACGCTCGAGAAACTCAAAATTTTCGCAGTTCTGATGCTCGACAAGCATAACTAGAACGGCCTAGGGGAAAAGTACGCACACCGCTGTAATCGGGCGAGTTTCTACTTTCAGATGCAACAGAAATTTTGCGTATTGGTCAATCCGTTCGCGAGATATGGCAGTTTGGAGGTAAGCAACGCTTGAAAAACTCAAAATTTTCGCAGTTCTGTTGCTCGAAACGAATAACTAGAACGGGATAGGGGAAAAGTACGCATACAGTTGTAATCGGGCGAATTTCTACTTTCAGATGCAACAGAAATTTTGCGGATTGGTCAATCCGTTCGCGAGATATGGCAGTTTGGATGTAAGAAACGCTCGAGAAACTCAAAATTTTCGCAGTTCTGATGCTCGAAACGAATAACTAGGGCGGCCTAGGGGAAAAGTACGCATACCGTTGTAATCGGGCGAGTTTCTACTTTCAGATGCAATAGAAATTTTGCGGATTGGTTAATCCGTTCGCGAGATATGGCAGTTTGGAGGTAAGAAACGCTTGAGAAACTCAAAATTTTCGCAGTTCTGATGCTCGAAACGAATAACTAGAGCGGCCTAGGGGAAAAGTACGCATACCGTTGTAATCGGGCGAGTTTATACTTTCAGATGCAACAGAAATTTTGCGGATTGGTCAATCCGTTCGCGAGATGTGGCAGTTTGGAGGTAAGAAACGCTTGAGAAACTCAAAATTTTCGCGGTTCTGATGCTCGAAACGAATAACAAGAACGGCCTAGGGGAAAAGTATCCACACCGTTGTAATCGGGCGAGTATCTACTTTCAGATGCAACAGAAATTTTGCGGATTGGTCAATCTGTTCGCGAGATGTGGCAGTTTGTAGGTGAGAAACGCTTGAGAAACTCAAAATTTTCGCAGTTCTGATGCTCGAAACGAATAACTAGAACGGCCTAGGGGAAAAGTACGCATACCGTTGTAATCGGCCGAGTTTCTACCTTCAGATGCAACACAAATTTTGCGGATTGGTCAATCCGTTCGCGAGATATGGCAGTTTGGATGTAAGAAACGCTTGAGAAACTCAAAATTTTCGCAGTTCTGATGCTCGAAACGAATAACTAGAACGGCCTAGGGGAAAAGTACGCATACCGTTGTAATCGGGCGAGTTTCTACTTTCAGATGCAACAGAAATTTTGCGGATTGGTCAATCCGTTCGCGAGATGTGGCAGTTTGGATGTAAGAAACGCTTGAGAAACACAAAATTTTCGCGGTTCTGATGCTCGAAACGAATAACAAGAACGGCCTAGGGGAAAAGTACGCACAGCGTTGTAATCGGGCGAGTTTCTACTTTCAGATGCAACAGAAATTTTAAGGATTGGTCAATCCGTTCGCGAGATATGGCAGTTTGGATGTAAGAAATGCTTGAGAAACTCAAAATTTTCGCAGTTCTGATGCTCGAAACGAATAACTAGAACGGCCTAGGGGAAAAGTACGCATACCGTTGTAATCGGGCGAGCTTCTACTTTCAGATGCAACAGAAATTTTGCGGATTGGTCAATCCGTTCGCGAGATATGGCAGTTTGGAGGTAAGAAACGCTTGAGAAACTCAAAATTTTCACAGTTCTGATGCTCGAAACGAATAACTAGAACGGCCTAGGGGAAAAGTACGCATACCGTTGTAATCGGGCGAGTTTCTAGTTTCAGATGCAACAGAAATTTTGCGGATTGGTCAATCCGTTCGCGAGATATGGCAGTTTGGAAGTAAGAAACGCTTGAGAAACTCAAAATTTTTGCAGTTCTGATGCTCGAAACGAATAACTAGAACGGCCTAGGGGAAAAGTACGCACACCGTTGTAATCGGTCGAGTTTCTACTTTCAGATGCAACAGAAATTTTGCAGATTGGTCAATCCGTTCGCGAGATGTGGCAGTTTGGAGGTAAGAAACGCTTGAGAAACTCAAAATTTTCGCGGTTCTGATGCTCGAAACGAATAACAAGAACGGCCTAGGGGAAAAGTACCCACACCGTTGTAATCGGGCGAGTTTCTACTTTCAGATGCAACAGAAATTTTGCGGATTGGTCAATCCGTTCGCGAGATATGGCAGTTTGGAGGTAAGCAACGCTTGAGAAACTCAAAATTTTCACAGTTCTGATGCTCGAAACGAATAACTAGAACGGCCTAGGGGAAAAGTACGCATACCGTTGTAATCGGGCGAGTTTCTAGTTTCAGATGCAACAGAAATTTTGCGGATTGGTCAAATCCGTTCGCGAGATATGGCAGTTTGGAAGTAAGAAACGCTTGAGAAACTCAAAATTTTCGCGGTTCTGATGCTCGAAACGAATAACTAGAACGGCCTAGGGGAAAAGTACGCATACCGTTGTAATCGGGCGAGTTTCTACTTTCAAATGCAACAGAAATTTTGCGGATTGGTCAATCCGTTCGCGAGATATGGCAGTTTGGAAGTAAGAAACGCTTGAGAAACTCAAAATTTTCGCGGTTCTGATGCTCGAAACGAATGACAAGAACGGCCTAGGGGAAAAGTACGCACACCGTTGTAATCGGGCGAGTCTCTACCTTCAGATGCAACAGAAATTTTGCGGATTGGTCAATCCGTTCGCGAGATATGGCAGTTTGGAAGTAAGAAACGCTCGAGAAACTCAAAATTCTCGCAGTTCTGATGCTCGAAACGAATAACTAGAACGGCCTAGGGGAAAAGTACGCACACCGTTGTAATCGGGGAAGTTTCTACTTTCAGATGCAACAGAAATTTTGCGGATTGGTCAATCCGTTCGCGAGATATGGCAGTTTGGAGGTAAGAAACGCTCGAGAAACTCAAAATTTTCGCAGTTCTCATGCTCGACAAGCATAACTAGAACGGCCCAGGGGAAAAGTACGCACACCGTTGTAATCGGGCGAGTTTCTACTTTCAGATGCAACAGAAATTTTAAGGATTGGTCAATCCGTTCGCGAGATATGGCAGTTTGGATGTAAGAAATGCTTGAGAAACTCAAAATTTTCGCAGTTCTGATGCTCGAAACGAATAACTAGAACGGCCTAGGGGAAAAGTACGCTTACCGTTGTAATCGGGCGAGCTTCTACTTTCAGATGCAACAGAAATTTTGCGGATTGGTCAATCCGTTCGCGAGATATGGCAGTTTGGAGGTAAGAAACGCTTGAGAAACTCAAAATTTTCACAGTTCTGATGCTCGAAACGAATAACTAGAACGGCCTAGGGGAAAAGTACGCATACCGTTGTAATCGGGCGAGTTTCTAGTTTCAGATACAACAGAAATTTTGCGGATTGGTCAATCCGTTCGCGAGATATGGCAGTTTGGAAGTAAGAAACGCTTGAGAAACTCAAAATTTTTGCAGTTCTGATGCTCGAAACGAATAACTAGAACGGCCTAGGGGAAAAGTACGCACACCGTTGTAATCGGGCGAGTTTCTACTTTCAGATGCAACAGAAATTTTGCGGATTGGTCAATCCGTTCGCGAGATGTGGCAGTTTGGAGGTAAGAAACGCTTGAGAAACTCAAAATTTTCGCGGTTCTGATGCTCGAAACGAATAACAAGAACGGCCTAGGGGAAAAGTACCCACACCGTTGTAATCGGGCGAGTTTCTACTTTCAGATGCAACAGAAATTTTGCGGATTGGTCAATCCGTTCGCGAGATATGGCAGTTTGGAGGTAAGCAACGCTTGAGAAACTCAAAATTTTCGCAGTTCTGTTGCTCGAAACGAATAACTAGAACGGGCTAGGGGAAAAGTTCGCATACAGTTGTAATCGGGCGAATCTCTACTTTCAGATGCAACAGAAATTTTGCGGATTGGTCAATCCGTTCGCGAGATATGGCAGTTTGGATGTAAGAAACGCTCGAGAAACTCAAAATTTTCGCAGTTCTGATGCTCGAAACGAATAACTAGAACGGCCTAGGGGAAAAGTACGCACACCGTTGTAATCGGGCGACTTTCTACTTTCAGATGCAACAGAAATTTTGCGGATTGGTCAATCCGTTCGCGAGATATGGCAGTTTGGATGTAAGAAACTCTCGAGAAACTCAAAATTTTCGCGGTTCTGATGCTCGAAACGAATAACTAGAACGGCCTAGGGGAAAAGTACGCATACCGTTGTAATCGGGCGAGTTTCTACTTTCAAATGCAACAGAAATTTTGCGGATTGGTCAATCCGTTCGCGAGATATGGCAGTTTGGAAGTAAGAAACGCTTGAGAAACTCAAAATTTTCGCGGTTCTGATGCTCGAAACGAATGACAAGAACGGCCTAGGGGGAAAGTACGCACACCGTTGTAATCGGGCGAGTCTCTACCTTCAGATGCAACAGAAATTTTGCGGATTGGTCAATCCGTTCGCGAGATATGGCAGTTTGGAAGTAAGAAACGCTCGAGAAACTCAAAATTCTCGCAGTTCTGATGCTCGAAACGAATAACTAGAACGGCCTAGGGGAAAAGTACGCACACCGTTGTAATCGGGGAAGTTTCTACTTTCAGATGCAACAGAAATTTTGCGGATTGGTCAATCCGTTCGCGAGATATGGCAGTTTGTAGGTGAGAAACGCTTGAGAAACTCAAAATTTTCGCAGTTCTGATGCTCGAAACGAATAACTAGAACGGCCTAGGGGGAAAGTACGCATACCGTTGTAATCGGGCGAGTTTCTACCTTCAGATGCAACAGAAATTTTGCGGATTGGTCAATCCGTTCGCGAGATATGGCAGTTTGGAAGTAAGAAACCCTTGAGAAACTCAAAATTTTCGCAGTTCTGATGCTCGAAAGGAATAACTAGAACGGCCTAGGGGAAAAGTACTTATAGTGTTGTAATCGGGCGAGTTTCTACTTTCAGATGCAACAGAAATTTTGCGGATTGGTCAATCCGTTCGCGAGATATGGCAGTTTGGAGGTAAGCAACGCTTGAGAAACTCAAAATTTTCGCAGTTCTGTTGCTCGAAACGAATAACTAGAACGGGCTAGGGGAAACGTACGCATACCGTTGTAATCGGGCGAGTTTCTACTTTCAGATGCATCAGAAATTTTGCGGATTGGTCATTCCGTTCGCGAGATATGGCAGTTTGGAGGTACGAAAAGCTTGAGAAACTCAAAATTTTCGCAGTTCTGATGCTCGAAACGAATAACTAGAACGGCCTAGGGGAAAAGTACGCATACCGTTGTAATCGGGCGAGTTTCTACCTTCAGATGCAACAGAAATTTTGCGGATTGGTCGATCCGTTCGCGAGATATGGCAGTTTGGACGTAACAACGCTTGAGAAACTCAAAATTTTCGCAGTTCTGTTGCTCGAAACGAATAACTAGAACGGGCTAGGGGAAAAGTACGCATACAGTTGTAATCGGGAGAGTTTCTACTTTCAGATGCAACAGAAATTTTGCGGATTCGTCAAACCGTTCGCGAGATATGGCAGTTTGGAAGTAAGAAACGCTTGAGAAACTAAAAATTTTCACAGTTCTGATGCTCGAAACGAATAACTAGAACGGCCTAGGGGAAAAGTACACATACCGTTGTAATCGGACGAGTTTCTACTTTCAGATGCAACAGAAATTTTGCGGATTGGAAAATCCGTTCGCGAGATATGGCAGTTTGGAGGTAAGAAACGGTTGAGAAACTCAAAATTTGCACAGTTCTGATGCTCGAAACGAATAACTAGAATGGCCCAGGGGAAAAGCACACATACCGTTTCAATTGGGCGAGTTTCTACTTTCAGATGCAACAGAAATTTTGCGGATTGGTCTATCCGTTCGCGAGATATGGCAGTTTGGAGGTAAGAAACGGTTGAGAAACTCAAAATTTGCACAGTTCTGATGCTCGAAACGAATAACTAGAATGGCCCAGGGGAAAAGTACTCATACCGTTGTAATCGGGCGAGTATCTACTTTCAGATGCAACAGAAATTTTGCGGATTGGTCAATCCGTTCGCGAGATGTGGCAGTTTGTAGGTGAGAAACGCTCGAGAAACTCAAAATTTTCGCAGTTCTGATGCTCGACAAGCATAACTAGAACGGCCTAGGGGAAAAGTACGCATACCGTTGTAATCGGGCGAGTTTCTACCTTCAGATGCAACAGAAATTTTGCGGATTGGTCAATCCGTTCGCGTGATATGGCAGTTTGGAAGTAAGAAACGCTTGAGAAACTCAAAATTTTCGCAGTTCTGATGCTCGAAACGAATAACTAGAACGGCCGAGGGGAAAAGTACGCATAGTGTTGTAATCGGGCGAGTTTCTAATTTCAGATGCAACAGAAATTTTGCGGATTGGTCAATCCGTTCGCGAGATATGGCAGTTTGGGGGTAAGAAACGCTCGAGAAACTCAAAATTTTCGCAGTTCTGATGCTCGACAAGCATAACTAGAACGGCCTAGGGGAAAAGTACGCACACCGTTGTAATCGGGCGAGTTTCTACTTTCAGATGCAACAGAAATTTTGCTGATTGGTCAATCCGTTCGCGAGATATGGCAGTTCGGAGGTAAGAAACGGTTGAGAAACTCAAAATTTTCACAGTTCTGATGCTCGAAACGAATAACCAGAACGGCCTAGGGGAAACGCACGCATACCGTTGTAATCGGGCGAGTTTCTACTTTCAGATGCATCAGAAATTTTGCGGATTGGTCAATCCGTTCGCGAGATATGGCAGTTTGGAGGTACGAAACGCTTGAGAAACTCAAAATTTTCGCAGTTCTGGTGCTCGAAACGAATAACTAGAACGGCCTAGGGGAAAAGTACGCACACCGTTGTAATCGGGCGAGTTTCTACTTTCAGATGCAACAGAAATTTTGCGGATTGGTCATTCCGTTCGCGAGATATGGCAGTTTGGATGTAAGCAACGCTTGAGAAACTCAAAATTTTCGCAGTTCTGTTGCTCGAAACGAATAACTAGAACGGCCTAGGGGAAAAGTACGCATACCGTTGTAATCGGACGAGTTTCTACTTTCAGATGCAACAGAAATTTTGCGGATTGGAAAATCCGTTCGCGAGATATGGCAGTTTGGAGGTAAGAAACGGTTGAGAAACTCTAAATTTGCACAGTTCTGATGCTCGAAACGAATAACTAGAATGGCCCAGGGGAAAAGCACACATACCGTTGTAATCGGGCGAGTATCTACTTTCAGATGCAACAGAAATTTTGCGGATTGGTCAATCCGTTCGCGAGATATGGCAGTTTGCAGATAAGAAACGCACGAGAAACTCAAAATTTTCGCAGTTCTGATGCTCGACAAGCATAACTAGAACGGCCTAGGGGAAAAGTACGCACACCGTTGTAATCGGGCGAGTTTCTACTTTCAGATGCAACAGAAATTTTGCGGATTGGTCAATCCGTTCGCGAGATATGGCAGTTTGGAGGTAAGCAACGCTTGAGAAACTCAAAATTTCGCAGTTCTGTTGCTCGAAACGAATAACTAGAACGGTTAGGGGAAAAGTACGCATACCGTTGTAATCGGGCGAGTTTCTACTTTCAGATGCAACAGAAATTTTGCGGATTGGTCAATCCGCTCGCGAGATATGGCAGTTTGGAGGTAAGAAACGTTTGAGAAACTCAAAATTTTCGCGGTTCTGATGCTCGAAACGAATAACAAGAACGGCCTAGGGGAAAAGTACGCACACCGTTGTAATCGGGCGAGTTTCTACTTTCAGATGCAACAGAAATTTTGCGGATTGGTCAATCCGTTCGCGAGATATGGCAGTTTGGAGGTAAGCAACGCTTGAGAAACTCAAAATTTGCGCAGTTCTGTTGCTCGAAACGAATAACTAGAACGGGCTAGGGAGAAGTACGCATAAAGTTGTAATCGGGCGAGTTTCTACTTTCAGATGCATCAGAAATTTTGCGGATTGGTCAATCCGCTCGCGAGATATGGCAGTTTGTAGGTGAGAAACGCTTGAGAAACTCAAAATTTTCGCAGTTCTGATGCTCGAAACGAATAACTAGAACGGCCTAGGGGAAAAGTACGCATACCGTTGTAATCGGGCGAGTTTCTACCTTCAGATGCAACAGAAATTTTGCGGATTGGTCAATCCGTTCGCGAGATATGGCAGTTTGGAAGTAAGAAACGCTTGAGAAACTCAAAATTTTCGCAGTTCTGATGCTCGAAACGAATAACTAGAACGGCCTAGGGGAAAAGTACGCATACCGTTGTAATCGGGCGAGTTTCTACATTCAGATGCAACAGAAATTTTGCGGATTGGTCACTCCGCTCGCGAGATATGGCAGTTTGGAGGTAAGAAACGTTTGAGAAACTCAAAATTTTCGCGGTTCTGATGCTCGAAACGAATAACAAGAACGGCCTAGGGGAAAAGTACGCACACCGTTGTAATCGGGCGAGTTTCTACTTTCAGATGCAACAGAAATTTTGCGGATTGGTCAATCCGTTCGCGAGATATGGCAGTTTGCAGATAAGAAACGCACGAGAAACTCAAAATTTTCGCAGTTCTGATGCTCGACAAGCATAACTAGAACGGCCTAGGGGAAAAGTACGCACACCGTTGTAATCGGGCGAGTTTCTACTTTCAGATGCAACAGAAATTTTGCGGATTGGTCAATCCGTTCGCGAGATATGGCAGTTTGGAGGTAAGCAACGCTTGAGAAACTCAAAATTTTCGCAGTTCTGTTGCTCGAAACGAATAACTAGAACGGTTTAGGGGAAAAGTACGCATACCGTTGTAATCGGGCGAGTTTCTACTTTCAGATGCAACAGAAATTTTGCGGATTGGTCAATCCGCTCGCGAGATATGGCAGTTTGGAGGTAAGAAACGTTTGAGAAACTCAAATTTTCGCGGTTCTGATGCTCGAAACGAATAACAAGAACGGCCTAGGGGAAAAGTACGCACACCGTTGTAATCGGGCGAGTTTCTACTTTCAGATGCAACAGAAATTTTGCGGATTGGTCAATCCGTTCGCGAGATATGGCAGTTTGGAGGTAAGCAACGCTTGAGAAACTCAAAATTTGCGCAGTTCTGTTGCTCGAAACGAATAACTAGAACGGGCTAGGGGAAAAGTACGCATAAAGTTGTAATCGGGCGAGTTTCTACTTTCAGATGCATCAGACATTTTGCGGATTGGTCAATCCGCTCGCGAGATATGGCAGTTTGTAGGTGAGAAACGCTTGAGAAACTCAAAATTTTCGCAGTTCTGATGCTCGAAACGAATAACTAGAACGGCCTAGGGGAAAAGTACGCATACCGTTGTAATCGGGCGAGTTTCTACCTTCAGATGCAACAGAAATTTTGCGGATTGGTCAATCCGTTCGCGAGATATGGCAGTTTGGAAGTAAGAAACGCTTGAGAAACTCAAAATTTTCGCAGTTCTGATGCTCGAAACGAATAACTAGAACGGCCTAGGGGAAAAGTACGCATACCGTTGTAATCGGGCGAGTTTCTACATTCAGATGCAACAGAAATTTTGCGGATTGGTCACTCCGCTCGCGAGATATGGCAGTTTGGAGGTAAGAAACGTTTGAGAAACTCAAAATTTTCGCGGTTCTGATGCTCGAAACGAATAACAAGAACGGCCTAGGGGAAAAGTACGCACACCGTTGTAATCGGGCGAGTTTCTACTTTCAGATGCAACAGAAATTTTGCGGATTGGTCAATCCGTTCGCGAGATATGGCAGTTTGGAGTTAAGAAAAGCTCGAGAAACTCAAAATTTTCGCAGTTCTGATGCTCGACAAGCATAACTAGAACGGCCTAGGGGAAAAGTACGCATACCGTTGTAATCGGGCGAGTTTCTACTTTCAGATGCAATAGAAATTTTGCGGATTGGTCAATCCGTTCGCGAGATATGGCAGTTTGGAGGTAAGAAACGCTTGAGAAACTCAAAATTTTCGCAGTTCTGATTCTCGAAACGAATAACTAGAACGGCCTAGGGGAAAAGTACGCATACCGTTGTAATCGGGCGAGTTTATACTTTCAGATGCAACAGAAATTTTGCGGATTGGTCAATCCGTTCGCGAGATGTGGCAGTTTGGAGGTAAGAAACGCTTGAGAAACTCAAAATTTTCGCGGTTCTGATGCTCGAAACGAATAAGAAGAACGGCCTAGGGGAAAAGTACCCACACCGTTGTAATCGGGCGAGTTTCTACTTTCAGATGCAACAGAAATTTTGCGGATTGGTCAATCTGTTCGCGAGATATGGCAGTTTGGAGGTAAGAAACGCTTGAGAAACTCAAAATTTTCGCAGTTCTGATGCTCGACAAGCATAACTAGAACGGCTAGGGGAAAAGTACGCACACCGTTGTAATCGGGCGAGTTTCTACTTTCAGATACAACAGAAATTTTGCGGATTGGTCAATCCGTTCGCGAGATATGGCAGTTTGGAGGTAAGCAACGCTTGAGAAACTCAAAATTTTCGCAGTTCTGTTGCTCGAAACGAATAACTAGAACGGGCTAGGGGAAAAGTACGCATACAGTTGTAATCGGGCGAATTTCTACTTTCAGATGCAACAGAAATTTTGCGGATTGGTCAATCCGTTCGCGAGATATGGCAGTTTGGAGGTAAGAAACGCTCGAGAAACTCAAAATTTTCGCAGTTCTGATGCTCGACAAGCATAACTAGAACGGCCTAGGGGAAAAGTACGCATACCGTTGTAATCGGGCGAGTTTCTACTTTCAGATGCAACAGAAATTTTGCGGATTGGTCAATCCGTTCGCCAGATATGGCAGTTTGGAGGTAAGAAACGCTTGAGAAACTCAAAATTTTCGCAGTTCTGATGCTCGAAACGAATAACTAGAACGGCCTAGGGGAAAAGTACGCATACCGTTGTAATCGGGCGAGTTTCTACTTTCAGATGCAACAGAAATTTTGCGGATTGGTCAATCCGTTCGCGAGATATGGCAGTTTGGATGTAAGAAACGCTTGAGAAACTCGAAATTTTCGCGGTTCTGATGCTCGAAACGAATAACAAGAACGGCCTAGGGGAAAAGTACGCACACCGTTGTAATCGGGCGAGTTTCTACTTTCAGATGCAACAGAAATTTTGCGGATTGGTCAATCCGTTCGCGAGATATGGCAGTTTGGAGGTAAGCAACGCTTGAGAAACTCAAAATTTTCGCAGTTCTGTTGCTCGAAACGAATAACAAGAACGGGCTAGGGGAAAAGTACGCATACAGTTGTAATCGGGCGAGTTTCTACTTTCAGATGCATCAGAAATTTTGCGGGTTGGACAATCCGTTCGCGAGATGTGGCAGTTTGTACGTGAGAAACGCTTGAGAAACTCAAAATTTTCGCAGTTCTGATGCTCGAAACGAATAACTAGAACGGCCTAGGGGAAAAGTACGCATACCGTTGTAATCGGGCGAGTTTCTACCTTCAGATGCAACAGAAATTTTGCGGATTGGTCAATCCGTTCGCGAGATATGGCAGTTTGGACGTAACAACGCTTGAGAAACTCAAAATTTTCGCAGTTCTGTTGCTCGAAACGAATAACTAGAACGGGCTAGGGGAAAAGTACGCATACAGTTGTAATCGGGCGAGTTTCTACTTTCAGATGCAACAGAAATTTTGCGGATTCGTCAAACCGTTCGCGAGATATGGTAGTTTGGAGGTACGAAACGCTTGAGAAACTCAAAATTTTCGCAGTTCTGATGCTCGAAACGAATAACTAGAACGGCCTAGGGGAAAAGTACGCATACCGTTGTAATCGGGCGAGTTTCTACCTTCAGATGCAACAGAAATTTTGCGGATTGGTCAATCCGTTCGCGAGATATGGCAGTTTGGACGTAACAACGCTTGAGAAACTCAAAATTTTCGCAGTTCTGTTGCTCGAAACGAATAACTAGAACGGGCTAGGGGAAAAGTACGCATACAGTTGTAATCGGGCGAGTTTCTACTTTCAGATGCAAAAGAAATTTTGCGGATTCGTCAAACCGTTCGCGAGATATGGCAGTTTGGAAGTAGGAAACGCTTGAGAAACTAAAAATTTTCACAGTTCTGATGCTCGAAACGAATAACTAGAACGGCCTAGGGGAAAAGTACGCATACCGTTGTAATCGGACGAGTTTCTACTTTCAGATGCAACAGAAATTTTGCGGATTGGAAAATCCGTTCGCGAGATATGGCAGTTTGGAGGTAAGAAACGGTTGAGAAACTCAAAATTTGCACAGTTCTGATGCTCGAAACGAATAACTAGAATGGCCCAGGGGAAAAGCACACATACCGTTTCAATTGGGCGTGTTTCTACTTTCAGATGCAACAGAAATTTTGCGGATTGGTCAATCCGTTCGCGAGATGTGGCAGTTTGGAGGTAAGAAACGCTTGAGAAACTCAAAATTTTCGCGGTTCTGATGCTCGAAACGAATAACAAGAACGGCCTAGGGGAAAAGTACCCACACCGTTGTAATCGGGCGAGTTTCTACTTTCAGATGCAACAGAAATTTTGCGGATTGGTCAATCTGTTCGCGAGATATGGCAGTTTGGAGGTAAGAAACGCTTGAGAAACTCAAAATTTTCGCAGTTCTGATGCTCGACAAGCATAACTAGAACGGCCTAGGGGAAAAGTACGCTCACCGTTGTAATCGGGCGAGTTTCTACTTTCAGATACAACAGAAATTTTGCGGATTGGTCAATCCGTTCGCGAGATATGGCAGTTTGGAGGTAAGCAACGCTTGAGAAACTCAAAATTTTCGCAGTTCTGTTGCTCGAAACGAATAACTAGAACGGGCTAGGGGAAAAGTACGCATACAGTTGTAATCGGGCGAATTTCTACTTTCAGATGCAACAGAAATTTTGCGGATTGGTCAATCCGTTCGCGAGATATGGCAGTTTGGAGGTAAGAAACGCTCGAGAAACTCAAAATTTTCGCAGTTCTGATGCTCGACAAGCATAACTAGAACGGCCTAGGGGAAAAGTACGCATACCGTTGTAATCGGGCGAGTTTCTACTTTCAGATGCAACAGAAATTTTGCGGATTGGTCAATCCGTTCGCCAGATATGGCAGTTTGGAGGTAAGAAACGCTTGAGAAACTCAAAATTTTCGCAGTTCTGATGCTCGAAACGAATAACTAGAACGGCCTAGGGGAAAAGTACGCATACCGTTGTAATCGGGCGAGTTTCTACTTTCAGATGCAACAGAAATTTTGCGGATTGGTCAATCCGTTCGCGAGATATGGCAGTTTGGATGTAAGAAACGCTTGAGAAACTCGAAATTTTCGCGGTTCTGATGCTCGAAACGAATAACAAGAACGGCCTAGGGGAAAAGTACGCACACCGTTGTAATCGGGCGAGTTTCTACTTTCAGATGCAACAGAAATTTTGCGGATTGGTCAATCCGTTCGCGAGATATGGCAGTTTGGAGGTAAGCAACGCTTGAGAAACTCAACATTTTCGCAGTTCTGTTGCTCGAAACGAATAACAAGAACGGGCTAGGGGAAAAGTACGCATACAGTTGTAATCGGGCGAGTTTCTACTTTCAGATGCATCAGAAATTTTGCGGGTTGGACAATCCGTTCGCGAGATGTGGCAGTTTGTACGTGAGAAACGCTTGAGAAACTCAAAATTTTCGCAGTTCTGATGCTCGAAACGAATAACTAGAACGGCGTAGGGGAAAAGTACGCATACCGTTGTAATCGGGCGAGTTTCTACCTTCAGATGCAACAGAAATTTTGCGGATTGGTCAATCCGTTCGCGAGATATGGCAGTTTGGAAGTAAGAAACGCTTGAGAAACTCAAAATTTTCGCAGTTCTGATGCTCGAAACGAATAACTAGAACGGCCTAGGGGAAAAGTACGCATAGTGTTGTAATCGGGCGAGTTTCTACTTTCAGATGCAACAGAAATTTTGCGGATTGGTCAATCCGTTCGCGAGATATGGCAGTTTGGAGGTAAGAAACGCTCGAGAAACTCAAAATTTTCGCAGTTCTGATGCTCGACAAGCATAACTAGAACGGCCTAGGGGAAAAGTACGCACACCGTAGTAATCGGGCGAGTTTCTACTTTCAGATGCAACAGAAATTTTGCGGATTGGTCAATCCGTTCGCGAGATATGGCAGTTTGGAGGTAAGCAACGCTTGAGAAACTCAAAATTTTCGCAGTTCGGTTGCTCGAAACGAATAACTAGAACGGGCTAGGGGAAACGTACGCATACCGTTGTAATCGGGCGAGTTTCTACCTTCAGATGCAACAGAAATTTTGCGGATTGGTCAATCCGTTCGCGAGATATGGCAGTTTGAAGGTACGAAACGCTTGAGAAACTCAAAATTTTCGCAGTTCTGATGCTCGAAACGAATAACTAGAACGGCCTAGGGGAAAAGTACGCATACCGTTGTAATCGGGCGAGTTTCTACCTTCAGATGCAACAGAAATTTTGCGGATTGGTCAATCCGTTCGCGAGATATGGCAGTTTGGACGTAACAACGCTTGAGAAACTCAAAATTTTCGCAGTTCTGTTGCTCGAAACGAATAACTAGAACGGGCTAGGGGAAAAGTACGCATACAGTTGTAATCGGGCGAGTTTCTACTTTCAGATGCAAAAGAAATTTTGCGGATTCGTCAAACCGTTCGCGAGATATGGCAGTTTGGAAGTAAGAAACGCTTGAGAAACTAAAAATTTTCACAGTTCTGATGCTCGAAACGAATAACTAGAACGGCCTAGGGGAAAAGTACGCATACCGTTGTAATCGGACGAGTTTCTACTTTCAGATGCAACAGAAATTTTGCGGATTGGAAAATCCGTTCGCGAGATATGGCAGTTTGGAGGTAAGAAACGGTTGAGAAACTCAAAATTTGCACAGTTCTGATGCTCGAAACGAATAACTAGAATGGCCCAGGGGAAAAGCACACATACCGTTTCAATTGGGCGTGTTTCTACTTTCAGATGCAACAGAAATTTTGCGGATTGGTCTATCCGTTCGCGAGATATGGCAGTTTGGAGGTAAGAAACGGTTGAGAAACTCAAAATTTGCACAGTTCTGATGCTCGAAACGAATAACTAGAATGGCCCAGGGGAAAAGTACTCATACCGTTGTAATCGGGCGAGTATCTACTTTCAGATGCAACAGAAATTTTGCGGATTGGTCAATCCGTTCGCGAGATGTGGCAGTTTGTAGGTGAGAAACGCTCGAGAAACTCAAAATTTTCGCAGTTCTGATGCTCGACAAGCATAACTAGAACGGCCTAGGGGAAAACTACGCATACCGTTGTAATCGGGCGAGTTTCTACTTTCAGATGCAACAGAAATTTTGCGGATTGGTCAATCCGTTCGCGAGATATGGCAGTTTGGAAGTAAGAAACGCTTGAGAAACTCAAAATTTTCGCAGTTCTGATGCTCGAAACGAATAACTAGAACGGCCTAGGGGAAAAGTACGCATAGTGTTGTAATCGGGCGAGTTTCTAATTTCAGATGCAACAGAAATTTTGCGGATTGGTCAATCCGTTCGCGAGATATGGCAGTTTGGAGGTAAGAAACGCTCGAGAAACTCAAAATTTTCGCAGTTCTGATGCTCGACAAGCATAACTAGAACGGCCTAGGGGAATAGTACGCACACCGTTGTAATCGGGCGAGTTTCTACTTTCAGATGCAACAGAAATTTTGCGGATTGGTCAATCCGTTCGCGAGATATGGCAGTTCGGAGGTAAGAAACGGTTGAGAAACTCAAAATTTTCACAGTTCTCTGCTCGAAACGAATAACCAGAACGGCCTAGGGGAAACGTACGCATACCGTTGTAATCGGGCGAGTTTCTACTTTCAGATGCATCAGAAATTTTGCTGATTGGTCAATCCGTTCGCGAGATATGGCAGTTTGGAGGTACGAAACGCTTGAGAAACTCAAAATTTTCGCAGTTCTGGTGCTCGAAACGAATAACTAGAACGGCCTAGGGGAAAAGTACGCACACCGTTGTAATCGGGCGAGTTTCTACTTTCAGATGCAACAGAAATTTTGCGGATTGGTCATTCCGTTCGCGAGATATGGCAGTTTGGATGTAAGCAACGCTTGAGAAACTCAAAATTTTCGCAGTTCTGTTGCTCGAAACGAATAACTAGAACGGCCTAGGGGAAAAGTACGCATACCGTTGTAATCGGACGAGTTTCTACTTTCAGATGCAACAGAAATTTTGCGGATTGGAAAATCCGTTCGCGAGATATGGCAGTTTGGAGGTAAGAAACGGTTGAGAAACTCTAAATTTGCACAGTTCTGATGCTCGAAACGAATAACTAGAATGGCCCAGGGGAAAAGCACACATACCGTTGTAATCGGGCGAGTATCTACTTTCAGATGCAACAGAAATTTTGCGGATTGGTCAATCCGTTCGCGAGATATGGCAGTTTGGAGGTAAGAAACGCTCGAGAAACTCAAAATTTTCGCAGTTCTGATGCTCGACAAGCATAACTAGAACGGCCTAGGGGAAAAGTACGCACACCGTTGTATTCGGGCGAGTTTCTACTTTCAGATGCAACAGAAATTTTGCGGATTGGTCAATCCGTTCGCGAGATATGGCAGTTTGGAGGTAAGCAACGCTTGAGAAACTCAACATTTTCGCAGTTCTGTTGCTCGAAACGAATAACAAGAACGGGCTAGGGGAAAAGTACGCATACAGTTGTAATCGGGCGAGTTTCTACTTTCAGATGCATCAGAAATTTTGCGGGTTGGACAATCCGTTCGCGAGATGTGGCAGTTTGTACGTGAGAAACGCTTGAGAAACTCAAAATTTTCGCAGTTCTGATGCTCGAAACGAATAACTAGAACGGCGTAGGGGAGAAGTACGCATACCGTTGTAATCGGGCGAGTTTCTACCTTCAGATGCAACAGAAATTTTGCGGATTGGTCAATCCGTTCGCGAGATATGGCAGTTTGGAAGTAAGAAACGCTTGAGAAACTCAAAATTTTCGCAGTTCTGATGCTCGAAACGAATAACTAGAACGGCCTAGGGGAAAAGTACGCATAGTGTTGTAATCGGGCGAGTTTCTACTTTCAGATGCAACAGAAATTTTGCGGATTGGTCAATCCGTTCGCGAGATATGGCAGTTTGGAGGTAAGAAACGCTCGAGAAACTCAAAATTTTCGCAGTTCTGATGCTCGACAAGCATAACTAGAACGGCCTAGGGGAAAAGTACGCACACCGTAGTAATCGGGCGAGTTTCTACTTTCAGATGCAACAGAAATTTTGCGGATTGGTCAATCCGTTCGCGAGATATGGCAGTTTGGAGGTAAGCAACGCTTGAGAAACTCAAAATTTTCGCAGTTCGGTTGCTCGAAACGAATAACTAGAACGGGCTAGGGGAAACGTACGCATACCGTTGTAATCGGGCGAGTTTCTACCTTCAGATGCAACAGAAATTTTGCGGATTGGTCAATCCGTTCGCGAGATATGGCAGTTTGAAGGTACGAAACGCTTGAGAAACTCAAAATTTTCGCAGTTCTGATGCTCGAAACGAATAACTAGAACGGCCTAGGGGAAAAGTACGCATACCGTTGTAATCGGGCGAGTTTCTACCTTCAGATGCAACAGAAATTTTGCGGATTGGTCAATCCGTTCGCGAGATATGGCAGTTTGGACGTAACAACGCTTGAGAAACTCAAAATTTTCGCAGTTCTGTTGCTCGAAACGAATAACTAGAACGGGCTAGGGGAAAAGTACGCATACAGTTGTAATCGGGCGAGTTTCTACTTTCAGATGCAACAGAAATTTTGCGGATTCGTCAAACCGTTCGCGAGATATGGTAGTTTGGAGGTACGAAACGCTTGAGAAACTCAAATTTTTCGCAGTTCTGATGCTCGAAACGAATAACTAGAACGGCCTAGGGGAAAAGTACGCATACCGTTGTAATCGGGCGAGTTTCTACCTTCAGATGCAACAGAAATTTTGCGGATTGGTCAATCCGTTAGCGAGATATGGCAGTTTGGACGTAACAACGCTTGAGAAACTCAAAATTTTCGCAGTTCTGTTGCTCGAAACGAATAACTAGAACGGGCTAGGGGAAAAGTACGCATACAGTTGTAATCGGGCGAGTTTCTACTTTCAGATGCAAAAGAAATTTTGCGGATTCGTCAAACCGTTCGCGAGATATGGCAGTTTGGAAGTAAGAAACGCTTGAGAAACTAAAAATTTTCACAGTTCTGATGCTCGAAACGAATAACTAGAACGGCCTAGGGGAAAAGTACGCATACCGTTGTAATCGGACGAGTTTCTACTTTCAGATGCAACAGAAATTTTGCGGATTGGAAAATCCGTTCGCGAGATATGGCAGTTTGGAGGTAAGAAACGGTTGAGAAACTCAAATTTTTCGCAGTTCTGATGCTCGAAACGAATAACTAGAACGGCCTAGGGGAAAAGTACGCATACAGTTGTAATCGGGCGAGTTTCTACTTTCAGATGCAACAGAAATTTTGCGGATTGGTCAATCCGTTCGCGAGATATGGCAGTTTGGAAGTAAGAAACGCTTGAGAAACTCAAAATTTTCGCAGTTCTGATGCTCGAAACGAATAACTAGAACGGCCTAGGGGAAAAGTACGCATAGTGTTGTAATCGGGCGAGTTTCTAATTTCAGATGCAACAGAAATTTTGCGGATTGGTCAATCCGTTCGCGAGATATGGCAGTTTGGAGGTAAGAAACGCTCGAGAAACTCAAAATTTTCGCAGTTCTGATGCTCGACAAGCATAACTAGAACGGCCTAGGGGAATAGTACGCACACCGTTGTAATCGGGCGAGTTTCTACTTTCAGATGCAACAGAAATTTTGCGGATTGGTCAATCCGTTCGCGAGATATGGCAGTTCGGAGGTAAGAAACGGTTGAGAAACTCAAAATTTTCACAGTTCTCTGCTCGAAACGAATAACCAGAACGGCCTAGGGGAAACGTACGCATACCGTTGTAATCGGGCGAGTTTCTACTTTCAGATGCATCAGAAATTTTGCTGATTGGTCAATCCGTTCGCGAGATATGGCAGTTTGGAGGTACGAAACGCTTGAGAAACTCAAAATTTTCGCAGTTCTGGTGCTCGAAACGAATAACTAGAACGGCCTAGGGGAAAAGTACGCACACCGTTGTAATCGGGCGAGTTTCTACTTTCAGATGCAACAGAAATTTTGCGGATTGGTCATTCCGTTCGCGAGATATGGCAGTTTGGATGTAAGCAACGCTTGAGAAACTCAAAATTTTCGCAGTTCTGTTGCTCGAAACGAATAACTAGAACGGCCTAGGGGAAAAGTACGCATACCGTTGTAATCGGACGAGTTTCTACTTTCAGATGCAACAGAAATTTTGCGGATTGGAAAATCCGTTCGCGAGATATGGCAGTTTGGAGGTAAGAAACGGTTGAGAAACTCTAAATTTGCACAGTTCTGATGCTCGAAACGAATAACTAGAATGGCCCAGGGGAAAAGCACACATACCGTTGTAATCGGGCGAGTATCTACTTTCAGATGCAACAGAAATTTTGCGGATTGGTCAATCCGTTCGCGAGATATGGCAGTTTGGAGGTAAGAAACGCTCGAGAAACTCAAAATTTTCGCAGTTCTGATGCTCGACAAGCATAACTAGAACGGCCTAGGGGAAAAGTACGCACACCGTTGTATTCGGGCGAGTTTCTACTTTCAGATGCAACAGAAATTTTGCGGATTGGTCAATCCGTTCGCGAGATATGGCAGTTTGGAGGTAAGCAACGCTTGAGAAACTCAACATTTTCGCAGTTCTGTTGCTCGAAACGAATAACAAGAACGGGCTAGGGGAAAAGTACGCATACAGTTGTAATCGGGCGAGTTTCTACTTTCAGATGCATCAGAAATTTTGCGGGTTGGACAATCCGTTCGCGAGATGTGGCAGTTTGTACGTGAGAAACGCTTGAGAAACTCAAAATTTTCGCAGTTCTGATGCTCGAAACGAATAACTAGAACGGCGTAGGGGAGAAGTACGCATACCGTTGTAATCGGGCGAGTTTCTACCTTCAGATGCAACAGAAATTTTGCGGATTGGTCAATCCGTTCGCGAGATATGGCAGTTTGGAAGTAAGAAACGCTTGAGAAACTCAAAATTTTCGCAGTTCTGATGCTCGAAACGAATAACTAGAACGGCCTAGGGGAAAAGTACGCATAGTGTTGTAATCGGGCGAGTTTCTACTTTCAGATGCAACAGAAATTTTGCGGATTGGTCAATCCGTTCGCGAGATATGGCAGTTTGGAGGTAAGAAACGCTCGAGAAACTCAAAATTTTCGCAGTTCTGATGCTCGACAAGCATAACTAGAACGGCCTAGGGGAAAAGTACGCACACCGTAGTAATCGGGCGAGTTTCTACTTTCAGATGCAACAGAAATTTTGCGGATTGGTCAATCCGTTCGCGAGATATGGCAGTTTGGAGGTAAGCAACGCTTGAGAAACTCAAAATTTTCGCAGTTCGGTTGCTCGAAACGAATAACTAGAACGGGCTAGGGGAAACGTACGCATACCGTTGTAATCGGGCGAGTTTCTACCTTCAGATGCAACAGAAATTTTGCGGATTGGTCAATCCGTTCGCGAGATATGGCAGTTTGAAGGTACGAAACGCTTGAGAAACTCAAAATTTTCGCAGTTCTGATGCTCGAAACGAATAACTAGAACGGCCTAGGGGAAAAGTACGCATACCGTTGTAATCGGGCGAGTTTCTACCTTCAGATGCAACAGAAATTTTGCGGATTGGTCAATCCGTTCGCGAGATATGGCAGTTTGGACGTAACAACGCTTGAGAAACTCAAAATTTTCGCAGTTCTGTTGCTCGAAACGAATAACTAGAACGGGCTAGGGGAAAAGTACGCATACAGTTGTAATCGGGCGAGTTTCTACTTTCAGATGCAACAGAAATTTTGCGGATTCGTCAAACCGTTCGCGAGATATGGTAGTTTGGAGGTACGAAACGCTTGAGAAACTCAAATTTTTCGCAGTTCTGATGCTCGAAACGAATAACTAGAACGGCCTAGGGGAAAAGTACGCATACCGTTGTAATCGGGCGAGTTTCTACCTTCAGATGCAACAGAAATTTTGCGGATTGGTCAATCCGTTAGCGAGATATGGCAGTTTGGACGTAACAACGCTTGAGAAACTCAAAATTTTCGCAGTTCTGTTGCTCGAAACGAATAACTAGAACGGGCTAGGGGAAAAGTACGCATACAGTTGTAATCGGGCGAGTTTCTACTTTCAGATGCAAAAGAAATTTTGCGGATTCGTCAAACCGTTCGCGAGATATGGCAGTTTGGAAGTAAGAAACGCTTGAGAAACTAAAAATTTTCACAGTTCTGATGCTCGAAACGAATAACTAGAACGGCCTAGGGGAAAAGTACGCATACCGTTGTAATCGGACGAGTTTCTACTTTCAGATGCAACAGAAATTTTGCGGATTGGAAAATCCGTTCGCGAGATATGGCAGTTTGGAGGTAAGAAACGGTTGAGAAACTCAAAATTTGCACAGTTCTGATGCTCGAAACGAATAACTAGAATGGCCCAGGGGAAAAGCACACATACCGTTTCAATTGGGCGTGTTTCTACTTTCAGATGCAACAGAAATTTTGCGGATTGGTCTATCCGTTCGCGAGATATGGCAGTTTGGAGGTAAGAAACGGTTGAGAAACTCAAAATTTGCACAGTTCTGATGCTCGAAACGAATAACTAGAATGGCCCAGGGGAAAAGTACTCATACCGTTGTAATCGGGCGAGTATCTACTTTCAGATGCAACAGAAATTTTGCGGATTGGTCAATCCGTTCGCGAGATGTGGCAGTTTGTAGGTGAGAAACGCTCGAGAAACTCAAAATTTTCGCAGTTCTGATGCTCGACAAGCATAACTAGAACGGCCTAGGGGAAAACTACGCATACCGTTGTAATCGGGCGAGTTTCTACTTTCAGATGCAACAGAAATTTTGCGGATTGGTCAATCCGTTCGCGAGATATGGCAGTTTGGAAGTAAGAAACGCTTGAGAAACTCAAAATTTTCGCAGTTCTGATGCTCGAAACGAATAACTAGAACGGCCTAGGGGAAAAGTACGCATAGTGTTGTAATCGGGCGAGTTTCTAATTTCAGATGCAACAGAAATTTTGCGGATTGGTCAATCCGTTCGCGAGATATGGCAGTTTGGAGGTAAGAAACGCTCGAGAAACTCAAAATTTTCGCAGTTCTGATGCTCGACAAGCATAACTAGAACGGCCTAGGGGAATAGTACGCACACCGTTGTAATCGGGCGAGTTTCTACTTTCAGATGCAACAGAAATTTTGCGGATTGGTCAATCCGTTCGCGAGATATGGCAGTTCGGAGGTAAGAAACGGTTGAGAAACTCAAAATTTTCACAGTTCTCTGCTCGAAACGAATAACCAGAACGGCCTAGGGAAACGTACGCATACCGTTGTAATCGGGCGAGTTTCTACTTTCAGATGCATCAGAAATTTTGCTGATTGGTCAATCCGTTCGCGAGATATGGCAGTTTGGAGGTACGAAACGCTTGAGAAACTCAAAATTTTCGCAGTTCTGGTGCTCGAAACGAATAACTAGAACGGCCTAGGGGAAAAGTACGCACACCGTTGTAATCGGCGAGTTTCTACTTTCAGATGCAACAGAAATTTTGCGGATTGGTCATTCCGTTCGCGAGATATGGCAGTTTGGATGTAAGCAACGCTTGAGAAACTCAAAATTTTCGCAGTTCTGTTGCTCGAAACGAATAACTAGAACGGCCTAGGGGAAAAGTACGCATACCGTTGTAATCGGACGAGTTTCTACTTTCAGATGCAACAGAAATTTTGCGGATTGGAAAATCCGTTCGCGAGATATGGCAGTTTGGAGGTAAGAAACGGTTGAGAAACTCTAAATTTGCACAGTTCTGATGCTCGAAACGAATAACTAGAATGGCCCAGGGGAAAAGCACACATACCGTTGTAATCGGGCGAGTATCTACTTTCAGATGCAACAGAAATTTTGCGGATTGGTCAATCCGTTCGCGAGATATGGCAGTTTGGAGGTAAGAAACGCTCGAGAAACTCAAAATTTTCGCAGTTCTGATGCTCGACAAGCATAACTAGAACGGCCTAGGGGAAAAGTACGCACACCGTTGTATTCGGGCGAGTTTCTACTTTCAGATGCAACAGAAATTTTTGCGGATTGGTCAATCCGTTCGCGAGATATGGCAGTTTGGATGTAAGCAACTCTTGAGAAACTCAAAATTTTCGCAGTTCTGTTGCTCGAAACGAATAACTAGAACGGCCTATGGGAAAAGTACGCATACCGTTGTAATCGGGCGAGTTTCTACCTTCAGATGCAACAGAAATTTTGCGGATTGGTCAATCCGTTCGCGAGATATGGCAGTTTGGAAGTAAGAAACGCTTGAGAAACTCAAAATTTTCGCAGTTATGATGCTCGAAACGAATAACTAGAACGGCCTAGGGGAAAAGTACGCATACCGTTGTAATCGGACGAGTTTCTACTTTCAGATGCAACAGAAATTTTGCGGATTGGAAAATCCGTTCGCGAGATATGGCAGTTTGGAGGTAAGAAACGGTTGAGAAACTCTAAATTTGCACAGTTCTGATGCACGAAACGAATAACTAGAATGGCCCAGGGGAAAAGCACACATACCGTTGTAATCGGGCGAGTATCTACTTTCAGATGCAACAGAAATTTTGCGGATTGGTCAATCCGTTCGCGAGATATGGCTGTTTGGAGGTAAGAAACGCTCGAGAAACTCAAAATTTTCGCAGTTCTGATGCTCGACAAGCATAACTAGAACGGCCTAGGGGAAAAGTACGCACACCGTTGTAATCGGGCGAGTTTCTACTTTCAGATGCAACAGAAATTTTGCGGATTGGTCAATCCGTTCGCGAGATATGGCAGTTTGGATGTAAGCAACGCTTTAGAAACTCAAAATTTTCGCAGTTCTGTTGCTCGAAACGAATAACTAGAACGGGCTAGGGGAAAAGTACGCATACAGTTGTGATCGGGCGAGTTTCTACTTTCAGATGCAACAGAAATTTTGCGGATTGGTCAATCCGTTCGCGAGATATGGCAGTTTGGAGGTAAGAAACGCTCGAGAAACTCAAAATTTTCGCAGTTCTGATGCTCGACAAGCATAACTAGAACGGCCTAGGGGAAAAGTACGCACACCGTTGTAATCGGGCGAGTTTCTACTTTCAGATGCAACAGAAATTTTGCGGATTGGTCAATCCGTTCGCGAGATATGGCAGTTCGGAGGTAAGAAACGGTTGAGAAACTCAAAATTTTCGCAGTTCTGTTGCTCGAAACGAATAACTAGAACGGGCTAGGGGAAAAGTACGCATACCGTTGTAATCGGGCGAGTTTCTACTTTCAGATGCAACATAAATTTTGCGGATTGGTCACTCCGCTCGCGAGATATGGCAGTTTGGAGGTAAGAAACGTTTGAGAAACTCAAAATTTTCGCGGTTCTGATGCTCGAAACGAATAACAAGAACGGCCTAGGGGAAATGTACGCATACCGTTGTAATCGGGCGAGTTTCTACTTTCAGATGCAACAGAAATTTTGCGGATTGGTCACTCCGCTCGCGAGATATGGCAGTTTGGAGGTAAGAAACGTTTGAGAAACTCAAAATTTTCGCGGTTCTGATGCTCGAAACGAATAACAAGAACGGCCTAGGGGAAAAGTACGCACACCGTTGTAATCGGGCGAGTTTCTACTTTCAGATGCATCAGAAATTTTGCGGATTGGTCAATCCGTTCGCGAGATATGGCAGTTTGGATGTAAGAAACGCTTGAGAAACTCAAAATTTTCGCGGTTCTGATGCTCGAAACGAATAACAAGAACGGCCTAGGGGAAAAGTACGCACACCGTTGTAATCGGGCGAGTTTCTGCTTTCAGATGCAACAGAAATTTTGCGGATTGGTCAATCCGTTCATGAGATATGGCAGTTTGGAGGTAAGCAACGCTTGATAAACTCAAAATTTTCGCAGTTCTGTTGCTCGAAACGAATAACTAGAACGGGCTAGGGGAAAAGTACGCATACAGTTGTAATCGGGCGAGTTTCTACTTTCAGATGCAACAGAAATTTTGCGGATTCGTCAAACCGTTCGCGAGATATGGCAGTTTGGAAGTAAGAAACGCTTGAGAAACTAAAAATTTTCACAGTTCTGATGCTCGAAACGAATAACTAGAACGGCCTAGGGGAAAAGTACGCATACCGTTGTAATCGGACGAGTTTCTACTTTCAGATGCAACAGAAATTTTGCGGATTGGAAAATCCGTTCGCGAGATATGGCAGTTTGGAGGTAAGAAACGGTTGAGAAACTCAAAATTTGCACAGTTCTGATGCTCGAAACGAATAACTAGAATGGCCCAGGGGAAAAGCACACATACCGTTTCAATTGGGCGAGTTTCTACTTTCAGATGCAACAGAAATTTTGCGGATTGGTCTATCCGTTCGCGAGATATGGCAGTTTGGAGGTAAGAAACGGTTGAGAAACTCAAAATTTGCACAGTTCTGATGCTCGAAACGAATAACTAGAATGGCCCAGGGGAAAAGCACACATACCGTTGTAATCGGGCGAGTATCTACTTTCAGATGCAACAGAAATTTTGCGGATTGGTCAATCCGTTCGCGAGATATGGCTGTTTGGAGGTAAGAAACACTCGAGAAACTCAAAATTTTCGCAGTTCTGATGCTCGACAAGCATAACTAGAACGGCCTAGGGGAAAAAGTACGCACACCGTTGTAATCGGGCGAGTTTCTACTTTCAGATGCAACAGAAATTTTGCGGATTGGTCAATCCGTTCGCGAGATATGGCAGTTTGGAGGTAAGCAACGCTTGAGAAACTCAAAATTTTCGCAGTTCTGTTGCTCGAAACGAATAACTAGAACGGTTTAGGGGAAAAGTACGCATACCGTTGTAATCGGGCGAGTTTCTACTTTCAGATGCAACAGAAATTTTGCGGATTGGACAATCCGCTCGCGAGATATGGCAGTTTGGAGGTAAGAAACGTTTGAGAAACTCAAAATTTTCGCGGTTCTGATGCTCGAAACGAATAACAAGAACGGCCTAGGGGAAAAGTACGCACACCGTTGTAATCGGGCGAGTTTCTACTTTCAGATGCAACAGAAATTTTGCGGATTGGTCAATCCGTTCGCGAGATATGGCAGTTTGGAGGTAAGCAACGCTTGAGAAACTCAAAATTTTCGCAGTTCTGTTGCTCGAAACGAATAACTAGAACGGGCTAGGGGAAAAGTACGCATAAAGTTGTAATAGGGCGAGTTTCTACTTTCAGATGCATCAGAAATTTTGCGGATTGGTCAATCCGCTCGCGAGATATGGCAGTTTGTAAGTGAGAAACGCTTGAGAAACTCAAAATTTTCGCAGTTCTGATGCTCGAAACGAATAACAAGAACGGCCTAGGGGAAAAGTACGCATACCGTTGTAATCGGGCGAGTTTCTACCTTCAGATGCAACAGAAATTTTGCGGATTGGTCAATCCGTTCGCGAGATATGGCAGTTTGGAAGTAAGAAACGCTTGAGAAACTCAAAATTTTCGCAGTTCTGATGCTCGAAACGAATAACTAGAACGGCCTAGGGGAAAAGTACGCATAGTGTTGTAATCGGGCGAGTTTCTACTTTCAGATGCAACAGAAATTTTGCGGATTGGTCAATCCGTTCGCGAGATATGGCAGTTTGGAGGTAAGAAACGCTCGAGAAACTCAAAATTTTCGCAGTTCTGATGCTCGACAAGCATAACTAGAACGGCCTAGGGGAAAAGTACGCACACCGTTGTAATCGGGCGAGTTTCTACTTTCAGATGCAACAGAAATTTTGCGGATTGGTCAATCCGTTCGCGAGATATGGCAGTTTGGATGTAAGCAACGCTTGAGAAACTCAAAATTTTCGCAGTTCTGTTGCTCGAAACGAATAACTAGAACGGGCTAGGGGAAACGTACGCATACAGTTGTAATCGGGCGAGTTTCTACTTTCAGATGCAACAGAAATTTTGCGGATTGGTCAATCCGTTCGCGAGATATGGCAGTTTGGAGGTAAGAAACGCTCGAGAAACTCAAAATTTTCGCAGTTCTGATGCTCGACAAGCATAACTAGAACGGCCTAGGGGAAAAGTACGCACACCGTTGTAATCGGGCGAGTTTCTACTTTCAGATGCAACAGAAATTTTGCGGATTGGTCAATCCGTTCGCGAGATATGGCAGTTCGGAGGTAAGAAACGGTTGAGAAACTCAAAATTTTCGCAGTTCTGTTGCTCGAAACGAATAACTAGAACAGGCTAGGGGTAAAGTACGCATACCGTTGTAATCGGGCGAGTTTCTACTTTCAGATGCAACAGAAATTTTGCGGATTGGTCACTCCGCTCGCGAGATATGGCAGTTTGGAGGTAAGAAACGTTTGAGAAACTCAAAATTTTCGCGGTTCTGATGCTCGAAACGAATAACAAGAACGGCCTAGGGGAAAAGTACGCACACCGTTGTAATCGGGCGAGTTTCTACTTTCAGATGCAACAGAAATTTTGCGGATTGGTCAATCCGTTCGCGAGATATGGCAGTTTGGAGGTAAGAAACGCTCGAGAAACTCAAAATTTTCGCAGTTCTGATGCTCGACAAGCATAACTAGAACGGCCTAGGGGAAAAGTACGCACACCGTTGTAATCGGGCGAGTTTCTACTTTCAGATGCAACAGAAATTTTGCGGATTGGTCAATCCGTTCGCGAGATATGGCAGTTCGGAGGTAAGAAACGGTTGAGAAACTCAAAATTTTCGCAGTTCTGTTGCTCGAAACGAATAACTAGAACGGGCTAGGGGAAAAGTACGCATACCGTTGTAATCGGGCGAGTTTCTACTTTCATATGCAACAGAAATTTTGCGGATTGGTCACTCCGCTCGCGAGATATGGCAGTTTGGAGGTAAGAAACGTTTGAGAAACTCAAAATTTTCGCGGTTCTGATGCTCGAAACGAATAACAAGAACGGCCTAGGGGAAAAGTACGCACACCGTTGTAATCGGGCGAGTTTCTACTTTCAGATGCAACAGAAATTTTGCGGATTGGTCAATCCGTTCGCGAGATATGGCAGTTTGGATGTAAGAAACGCTTGAGAAACTCAAAATTTTCGCGGTTCTGATGCTCGAAACGAATAACTAGAACGGCCTAGGGAAAAAGTACGCATAGTGTTGTAATCGGGCGAGTTTCTACTTTCAGATGCAACAGAAATTTTGCGGATTGGTCAATCCGTTCGCGAGATATGGCAGTTTGGAGGTAAGCAACGCTTGAGAAACTCAAAATTTTCGCAGTTCTGTTGCTCGAAACGAATAACTAGGACGGGCTAGGGGAAACGTACGCATACCGTTGTAATCGGGCGAGTTTCTACTTTCAGATGCATCAGAAATTTTGCGGATTGGTCAATCCGTTCGCGAGATATGGCAGTTTGGATGTAAGAAACGCTTGAGAAACTCAAAAATTTTCGCGGTTCTGATGCTCGAAACGAATAACAAGAACGGCCTAGGGGAAAAGTACGCACACCGTTGTAATCGGGCGAGTTTCTACTTTCAGATGCAACAGAAATTTTGCGGATTGGTCAATCCGTTCGCGAGATATGGCAGTTTGGAGGTAAGCAACGCTTGATAAACTCAAAATTTTCGCAGTTCTGTTGCTCGAAACGAATAACTAGAACGGGCTAGGGGAAAAGTACGCATACAGTTGTAATCGGGCGAGTTTCTACTTTCAGATGCATCAGAAATTTTGCGGGTTGGACAATCCGTTCGCGAGATGTGGCAGTTTGTACGTGAGAAACGCTTGAGAAACTCAAAATTTTCGCAGTTCTGATGCTCGAAACGAATAACTAGAACGGCCTAGGGGAAAAGTACGCATACCGTTGTAATCGGGCGAGTTTCTACCTTCAGATGCAACAGAAATTTTGCGGATTGGTCAATCCGTTCGCGAGGTATGGCAGTTTGGAAGTAAGAAACGCTTGAGAAACTCAAAATTTTCGCAGTTCTGATGCTCGAAACGAATAACTAGAACGGCCTAGGGGAAAAGTACGCATATTGTTGTAATCGGGCGAGTTTCTACTTTCAGATGCAACAGAAATTTTGCGGATTGGTCTATCCGTTCGCGAGATATGGCAGTTTGGAGGTAAGAAACGGTTGAGAAACTCAAAATTTGCACAGTTCTGATGCTCGAAACGAATAACTAGAATGGCCCAGGGGAAAAGCACACATACCGTTGTAATCGGGCGAGTATCTACTTTCAGATGCAACAGAAATTTTGCGGATTGGTCAATCCGTTCGCGAGATATGGCTGTTTGGAGGTAAGAAACACTCGAGAAACTCAAAATTTTCGCAGTTCTGATGCTCGACAAGCATAACTAGAACGGCCTAGGGGAAAAGTACGCACACCGTTGTAATCGGGCGAGTTTCTACTTTCAGATGCAACAGAAATTTTGCGGATTGGTCAATCCGTTCGCGAGATATGGCAGTTTGGAGGTAAGCAACGCTTGAGAAACTCAAAATTTTCGCAGTTCTGTTGCTCGAAACGAATAACTAGAACGGTTTAGGGGAAAAGTACGCATACCGTTGTAATCGGGCGAGTTTCTACTTTCAGATGCAACAGAAATTTTGCGGATTGGACAATCCGCTCGCGAGATATGGCAGTTTGGAGGTAAGAAACGTTTGAGAAACTCAAAATTTCGCGGTTCTGATGCTCGAAACGAATAACAAGAACGGCCTAGGGGAAAAGTACGCACACCGTTGTAATCGGGCGAGTTTCTACTTTCAGATGCAACAGAAATTTTGCGGATTGGTCAATCCGTTCGCGAGATATGGCAGTTTGGATGTAAGCAACGCTTGAGAAACTCAAAATTTTCGCAGTTCTGTTGCTCGAAACGAATAACTAGAACGGGCTAGGGGAAAAGTACGCATAAAGTTGTAATAGGGCGAGTTTCTACTTTCAGATGCATCAGAAATTTGCGGATTGGTCAATCCGCTCGCGAGATATGGCAGTTTGTAGGTGAGAAACGCTTGAGAAACTCAAAATTTTCGCAGTTCTGATGCTCGAAACGAATAACAAGAACGGCCTAGGGGAAAAGTACGCATACCGTTGTAATCGGGCGAGTTTCTACCTTCAGATGCAACAGAAATTTTGCGGATTGGTCAATCCGTTCGCGAGATATGGCAGTTTGGAAGTAAGAAACGCTTGAGAAACTCAAAATTTTCGCAGTTCTGATGCTCGAAACGAATAACTAGAACGGCCTAGGGGAAAAGTACGCATAGTGTTGTAATCGGGCGAGTTTCTACTTTCAGATGCAACAGAAATTTTGCGGATTGGTCAATCCGTTCGCGAGATATGGCAGTTTGGAGGTAAGAAACGCTCGAGAAACTCAAAATTTTCGCAGTTCTGATGCTCGACAAGCATAACTAGAACGGCCTAGGGGAAAAGTACGCACACCGTTGTAATCGGGCGAGTTTCTACTTTCAGATGCAACAGAAATTTTGCGGATTGGTCAATCCGTTCGCGAGATATGGCAGTTTGGATGTAAGCAACGCTTGAGAAACTCAAAATTTTCGCAGTTCTGTTGCTCGAAACGAATAACTAGAACGGGCTAGGGGAAAAGTACGCATACAGTTGTAATCGGGCGAGTTTCTACTTTC
>NW_027480055.1:0-42706 GCF_051014685.1 Ptiloglossa arizonensis | reverse complement strand
TGGTTAAGCGTTTGGAGCAGCAGAATTGCGAAACATTTTTTGCCTTCTCAACCATTTCTTAGCTTCAAAGTCCCATATTTCGCGAACGGATTGACCAAACCCAAAAATTCCTGCTGCGTCTGAAAGTAGAAACTCGCCCGATTACAACGGTATGCGTATTTTTTCCCTAGGCCATTCTGGTTAAGCGTTTGGAGCAGCAGAATTGGGAAAAATTTTTTGCCTTCTCTACCATTTCTTGGCTTCAAACTCCCATATCTCGCGAACGGATTGACCTAAACCAAAAATTCCTATTGCATCTGAAAGTAGAAACTCGCCGATTACAACGGTATGTGTATTTTTTCCCTAGGCTATTCTGCTTAAGCGTTTGGAGCAGCAGAATTGCGAAAAATTTTTTGCCTTCTCAACCATTTCTTGGCTTCAAACTCCCATATCTCGCGAACGGATTGACGTAACCCAAAGATTCCTGTTGCATCTGAAAGTAGAAACTCGCCCGATTACAACGGTATGTGCATTTTTTCCCTAGGCCATTCTGGTTAAGCGTTTGGAGCAGCAGAATTGCGAAAAATTTTTTGCCTTCTCAACCATTTCGTGTCTTCAAACTCCCATATCTCGCGAACGGATTGACCTAACCCAAAAATTCCTGTTGCATCTGAAAGTAGAAACTCGCCCGATTACAACGGTATGTGTATTTTTTCCCTCGGCCATTCTGGTTAAGCGTTTGGAGCAGCAGAAGTGCGAAAAATTTGTTGTCTTCTCAACCATTTCTTAGCTTCAAACTCCCATATCTCGCGAACGGATTGACGTAACCCAAAGATTCCTGTTGCATCTGAAAGTAGAAACTCGCCCGATTACAACGGTATGTGCATTTTTTCCCTAGGCCATTCTGGTTAAGCGTTTGGAGCAGCAGAATTGCGAAAAATTTTTTGCCTTCTCAACCATTTCTTGGTTTCAAACTCCCATATCTCGCGAACGGATTGACCTAACCCAAAAATTCCTGTTGCGTCTGAAAGTAGAAACTCGCCCGATTACAACGCTATGTGTATTTTTTTCCTAGGCCATTCTGGTTAAGCGTTTGGAGCAGCAGAATTGCGAAGAATTTGTTGTCTTCTCAACCATTTCTTAGCTTCAAACTCCCATATCTCGCGAACGGATTGACCAAACCCAGAAGTTCCTGCTGCGTCTGAAAGTAGAAACTCGCCCGATTACAACGATATGCGTATTTTTTCCCTAGGTCATTCTGGTTAAGCGCTTGGAGCAGCAGAATTGCGAAAAATTTTATGCATTCTCAACCATTTCTTGGCTTCAAAGTCCCATATCTCGCGAACGGATTCACCTAACCCAAAAATTCCTATTGCATCTGAAATTAGAAACTCGCCCGATTACAACGGTATGTGTATTTTTTCCCTCGGCCATTCTGGTTAAGCGTTTGGAGCAGCAGAAGTGCGAAAAATTTGTTGTCTTCTCAACCATTTCTTAGCTTCAAACTCCCATATCTCGCGAACGGATTGACGTAACCCAAAGATTCCTGTTGCATCTGAAAGTAGAAACTCGCCCGATTACAACGGTATGTGCATTTTTTCCCTAGGCCATTCTGGTTAAGCGTTTGGAGCAGCAGAATTGCGAAAAATTTTTTGCCTTCTCAACCATTTCGTGTCTTCAAACTCCCATATCTCGCGAACGGATTGACCTAACCCAAAAATTCCTGTTGCATCTGAAAGTAGAAACTCGCCCGATTACAACGGTATGTGTATTTTTTCCCTAGGCCATTCTGGTTAAGCGTTTGGAGCAGCAGAATTGCGAAAAATTTTTTGCCTTCTCAACCATTTCTTGGTTTCAAACTCCCATATCTCGCGAACGGATTGACCTAACCCAAAAATTCCTGTTGCGTCTGAAAGTAGAAACTCGCCCGATTACAACGCTATGTGTATTTTTTCCCTAGGCCATTCTGGTTAAGCGTTTGGAGCAGCAGAATTGCGAAGAATTTGTTGTCTTCTCAACCATTTCTTAGCTTCAAACTCCCATATCTCGCGAACGGATTGACCAAACCAGAAGTTCCTGCTGCGTCTGAAAGTAGAAACTCGCCCGATTACAACGATATGCGTATTTTTTCCTAGGTCATTCTGGTTAAGCGCTTGGAGCAGCAGAATTGCGAAAAATTTTATGCATTCTCAACCATTTCTTGGCTTCAAAGTCCCATATCTCGCGAACGGATTGATATAACCCAAAAATTCCTATTGCACCTGAAGTAGAAACTCGCCCGATTACAACGCTATGTGTATTTTTTCCCTCGGCCATTCTGGTTAAGCGTTTGGAGCAGCAGAATTGCGAAGAATTTGTTGTCTTCTCAACCATTTCTTAGCTTCAAACTCCCATATCTCGCGAACGGATTGACCAAACCCAGAAGTTCCTGCTGCGTCTGAAAGTAGAAACTCGCCCGATTACAACGATATGCGTATTTTTTCCCTAGGTCCTTCTGGTTAAGCGCTTGGAGCAGCAGAATTGCGAAAAATTTTATGCATTCTCAACCATTTCTTGGCTTCAAAGTCCCATATCTCGCGAACGGATTGATATAACCCAAAAATTCCTATTGCACCTGAAAGTAGAAACTCGCCCGATTACAACGGTATGTGTATTTTTTCCCTCGGCCATTCTGGTTAAGCGTTTGGAGCAGCAGAAGTGCGAAAAATTTGTTGTCTTCTCAACCATTTCTTAGCTTCAAACTCCCATATCTCGCGAACGGATTGACGTAACCCAAAGATTCCTGTTGCATCTGAAATTAGAAACTCGCCCGATTACAACGGTATGTGCATTTTTTCCCTAGGCCATTCTGGTTAAGCGTTTGGAGCAGCAGAATTGCGAAAAATTTTTTGCCTTCTCACCTATTTCTTGGTTTCAAACTCCCATATCTCGCGAACGGATTGACCTAACCCAAAAATTCCTGTTGCGTCTGAAAGTAGAAACTCGCCCGATTACAACGCTATGTGTATTTTTTCCCTAGGCCATTCTGGTTAAGCGTTTGGAGCAGCAGAATTGCGAAGAATTTGTTGTCTTCTCAACCATTTCTTAGCTTCAAACTCCCATATCTCGCGAACGGATTGACCAAACCCAGAAGTTCCTGCTGCGTCTGAAAGTAGAAACTCGCCCGATTACAACGATATGCGTATTTTTTCCCTAGGTCATTCTGGTTAAGCGCTTGGAGCAGCAGAATTGCGAAAAATTTTATGCATTCTCAACCATTTCTTGGCTTCAAAGTCCCATATCTCGCGAACGGATTCACCTAACCCAAAAATTCCTATTGCATCTGAAAGTAGAAACTCGCCCGTTTACAACGGTATGTGTATTTTTTCCCTCGGCCATTCTGGTTAAGCGTTTGGAGCAGCAGAAGTGCGAAAAATTTGTTGTCTTCTCAACCATTTCTTAGCTTCAAACTCCCATATCTCGCGAACGGATTGACGTAACCCAAAGATTCCTGTTGCATCTGAAAGTAGAAACTCGCCCGATTACAACGGTATGTGCATTTTTTCTCTAGGCCATTCTGGTTAAGCGTTTGGAGCAGCCGAATTGCGAAAAATTTTTTGCCTTCTCAACCATTTCTTGGCTTCAAACTCCCATATCTCGCGAACGGATTGACCAAACCCAAAAATTACTATTGCATCTGAAAGTAGAAACTCGCCCGATTACAACCGCATTTGTATTTTTTCCCTAGGCCATTCTGGTTAAGCGTTTGGAGCAGCAGAATTGCGAAGAATTTGTTGTCTTCTCAACCATTTCTTAGCTTCAAACTCCCATATCTCGCGAACGGATTGACCAAACCCAGAAGTTCCTGCTGCGTCTGAAAGTAGAAACTCGCCCGATTACAACGATATGCGTATTTTTTCCCTAGGTCATTCTGGTTAAGCGCTTGGAGCAGCAGAATTGCGAAAAATTTTATGCATTCTCAACCATTTCTTGGCTTCAAAGTCCCATATCTCGCGAACGGATTCACCTAACCCAAAAATTCCTATTGCATCTGAAAGTAGAAACTCGCCCGATTACAACGGTATGTGTATTTTTTCCCTAGGCCATTCTGGTTAAGCGTTTGGAGCAGCAGAATTGCGAAAATTTTTTGCCTTCTCAACCATTTCTTGGTTTCAAACTCCCATATCTCGCGAACGGATTGACCAAACCCAGAAGTTCCTGCTGCGTCTGAAAGTAGAAACTCGCCCGATTACAACGCTATGTGTATTTTTTCCCTCGGCCATTCTGGTTAAGCGTTTGGAGCAGCAGAAGTGCGAAAAATTTGTTGTCTTCTCAACCATTTCTTAGCTTCAAACTCCCATATCTCGCGAACGGATTGACGTAACCCAAAGATTCCTGTTGCATCTGAAAGTAGAAACTCGCCCGATTACAACGGTATGTGCATTTTTTCTCTAGGCCATTCTGGTTAAGCGTTTGGAGCAGCCGAATTGCGAAAAATTTTTTGCCTTCTCAACCATTTCTTGGCTTCAAACTCCCATATCTCGCGAACGGATTGACCAAACCCAAAAATTACTATTGCATCTGAAAGTAGAAACTCGCCCGATTACAACCGCATTTGTATTTTTTCCCTAGGCCATTCTGGTTAAGCGTTTGGAGCAGCAGAATTGCGAAGAATTTGTTGTCTTCTCAACCATTTCTTAGCTTCAAACTCCCATATCTCGCGAACGGATTGACCAAACCCAGAAGTTCCTGCTGCGTCTGAAAGTAGAAACTCGCCCGATTACAACGATATGCGTATTTTTTCCCTAGGTCATTCTGGTTAAGCGCTTGGAGCAGCAGAATTGCGAAAAATTTTATGCATTCTCAACCATTTCTTGGCTTCAAAGTCCCATATCTCGCGAACGGATTCACCTAACCCAAAAATTCCTATTGCATCTGAAAGTAGAAACTCGCCCGATTACAACGGTATGTGTATTTTTTCCCTAGGCCATTCTGGTTAAGCGTTTGGAGCAGCAGAATTGCGAAAAATTTTTTGCCTTCTCAACCATTTCTTGGTTTCAAACTCCCATATCTCGCGAACGGATTGACCTAACCCAAAAATTCCTGTTGCGTCTGAAAGTAGAAACTCGCCCGATTACAACGCTATGTGTATTTTTTCCCTAGGCCATTCTGGTTAAGCGTTTGGAGCAGCAGAATTGCGAAAAATTTTTTGCCTTCTCAACCATTTCTTGGTTTCAAACTCCCATATCTCGCGAACGGATTGACCTAACCCAAAAATTCCTGTTGCGTCTGAAAGTAGAAACTCGCCCGATTACAACGCTATGTGTATTTTTTCCCTAGGCCATTCTGGTTAAGCGTTTGGAGCAGCAGAATTGCGAAAATTTTTTGCCTTCTCAACCATTTCTTGTCTTCAAACTCTCATATCTCGCGAATGGATTGACATAACCCAAAAATGCCTATTGCATTTGAAAGTAGAAACGCGCCCGATTACAACGGTACGTGTGTTTTTCCCTTAGGCCATTCTGGTTAAGCGTTTGGATCAGCAGAATTGCGAAAATGTTTTGCCTTCTCAACCATTTCTTGGCTTCAAACTCCCATATCTCGCGAACGCATTGACCTAACCCAAACATTCCTATTGCATCTGAAAGTAGAAACCCGCCCCATTACAACGGTGTGTTTATTTTTTCCCTAGCCCATTCTGGTTAAGCGTTTGGAGCAGCAGAATTGCGAAACATTTTTTGCCTTCTCAACCATTTCTTAGCTTCAAAGTCCCATATTTCGCGAACGGATTGACCAAACCCAAAAATTCCTGCTGCGTCTGAAAGTAGAAACTCGCCCGATTACAACGGTATGCGTATTTTTTCCCTAGGCCATTCTGGTTAAGCGTTTGGAGCAGCAGAATTGGGAAAAATTTTTTGCCTTCTCTACCATTTCTTGGCTTCAAACTCCCATATCTCGCGAACGGATTGACCTAAACCAAAAATTCCTATTGCATCTGAAAGTAGAAACTCGCCCGATTACAACGGTATGTGTATTTTTTCCCTAGGCTATTCTGCTTAAGCGTTTGGAGCAGCAGAATTGCGAAAAATTTTTTGCCTTCTCAACCATTTCTTGGCTTCAAACTCCCATATCTCGCGAACGGATTGACGTAACCCAAAGATTCCTGTTGCATCTGAAAGTAGAAACTCGCCCGATTACAACGGTATGTGCATTTTTTCCCTAGGCCATTCTGGTTAAGCGTTTGGAGCAGCAGAATTGCGAAAAATTTTTTGCCTTCTCAACCATTTCGTGTCTTCAAACTCCCATATCTCGCGAACGGATTGACCTAACCCAAAAATTCCTGTTGCATCTGAAAGTAGAAACTCGCCCGATTACAACGGTATGTGTATTTTTTCCCTCGGCCATTCTGGTTAAGCGTTTGGAGCAGCAGAAGTGCGAAAAATTTGTTGTCTTCTCAACCATTTCTTAGCTTCAAACTCCCATATCTCGCGAACGGATTGACGTAACCCAAAGATTCCTGTTGCATCTGAAAGTAGAAACTCGCCCGATTACAACGGTATGTGCATTTTTTCCCTAGGCCATTCTGGTTAAGCGTTTGGAGCAGCAGAATTGCGAAAAATTTTTTGCCTTCTCAACCATTTCTTGGTTTCAAACTCCCATATCTCGCGAACGGATTGACCTAACCCAAAAATTCCTGTTGCGTCTGAAAGTAGAAACTCGCCCGATTACAACGCTATGTGTATTTTTTTCCTAGGCCATTCTGGTTAAGCGTTTGGAGCAGCAGAATTGCGAAGAATTTGTTGTCTTCTCAACCATTTCTTAGCTTCAAACTCCCATATCTCGCGAACGGATTGACCAAACCCAGAAGTTCCTGCTGCGTCTGAAAGTAGAAACTCGCCCGATTACAACGATATGCGTATTTTTTCCCTAGGTCATTCTGGTTAAGCGCTTGGAGCAGCAGAATTGCGAAAAATTTTATGCATTCTCAACCATTTCTTGGCTTCAAAGTCCCATATCTCGCGAACGGATTCACCTAACCCAAAAATTCCTATTGCATCTGAAATTAGAAACTCGCCCGATTACAACGGTATGTGTATTTTTTCCCTCGGCCATTCTGGTTAAGCGTTTGGAGCAGCAGAAGTGCGAAAAATTTGTTGTCTTCTCAACCATTTCTTAGCTTCAAACTCCCATATCTCGCGAACGGAATGACGTAACCCAAAGATTCCTGTTGCATCTGAAAGTAGAAACTCGCCCGATTACAACGGTATGTGCATTTTTTCCCTAGGCCATTCTGGTTAAGCGTTTGGAGCAGCAGAATTGCGAAAAATTTTTTGCCTTCTCAACCATTTCGTGTCTTCAAACTCCCATATCTCGCGAACGGATTGACCTAACCCAAAAATTCCTGTTGCATCTGAAAGTAGAAACTCGCCCGATTACAACGGTATGTGTATTTTTTCCCTAGGCCATTCTGGTTAAGCGTTTGGAGCAGCAGAATTGCGAAAAATTTTTTGCCTTCTCAACCATTTCTTGGTTTCAAACTCCCATATCTCGCGAACGGATTGACCTAACCCAAAAATTCCTGTTGCGTCTGAAAGTAGAAACTCGCCCGATTACAACGCTATGTGTATTTTTTCCCTAGGCCATTCTGGTTAAGCGTTTGGAGCAGCAGAATTGCGAAGAATTTGTTGTCTTCTCAACCATTTCTTAGCTTCAAACTCCCATATCTCGCGAACGGATTGACCAAACCCAGAAGTTCCTGCTGCGTCTGAAAGTAGAAACTCGCCCGATTACAACGATATGCGTATTTTTTCCCTAGGTCATTCTGGTTAAGCGATTGGAGCAGCAGAATTGCGAAAAATTTTATGCATTCTCAACCATTTCTTGGCTTCAAAGTCCCATATCTCGCGAACGGATTGATATAACCCAAAAATTCCTATTGCACCTGAAAGTAGAAACTCGCCCGATTACAACGCTATGTGTATTTTTTCCCTCGGCCATTCTGGTTAAGCGTTTGGAGCAGCAGAATTGCGAAGAATTTGTTGTCTTCTCAACCATTTCTTAGCTTCAAACTCCCATATCTCGCGAACGGATTGACCAAACCCAGAAGTTCCTGCTGCGTCTGAAAGTAGAAACTCGCCCGATTACAACGATATGCGTATTTTTTCCCTAGGTCCTTCTGGTTAAGCGCTTGGAGCAGCAGAATTGCGAAAAATTTTATGCATTCTCAACCATTTCTTGGCTTCAAAGTCCCATATCTCGCGAACGGATTGATATAACCCAAAAATTCCTATTGCACCTGAAAGTAGAAACTCGCCCGATTACAACGGTATGTGTATTTTTTCCCTCGGCCATTCTGGTTAAGCGTTTGGAGCAGCAGAAGTGCGAAAAATTTGTTGTCTTCTCAACCATTTCTTAGCTTCAAACTCCCATATCTCGCGAACGGATTGACGTAACCCAAAGATTCCTGTTGCATCTGAAAGTAGAAACTCGCCCGATTACAACGATATGCGTATTTTTTCCCTAGGTCATTCTGGTTAAGCGCTTGGAGCAGCAGAATTGCGAAAAATTTTATGCATTCTCAACCATTTCTTGGCTTCAAAGTCCCATATCTCGCGAACGGATTCACCTAACCCAAAAATTCCTATTGCATCTGAATGTAGAAACTCGCCCGTTTACAACGGTATGTGTATTTTTTCCCTCGGCCATTCTGGTTAAGCGTTTGGAGCAGCAGAAGTGCGAAAAATTTGTTGTCTTCTCAACCATTTCTTAGCTTCAAACTCCCATATCTCGCGAACGGATTGACGTAACCCAAAGATTCCTGTTGCATCTGAAAGTAGAAACTCGCCCGATTACAACGGTATGTGCATTTTTTCTCTAGGCCATTCTGGTTAAGCGTTTGGAGCAGCCGAATTGCGAAAAATTTTTTGCCTTCTCAACCATTTCTTGGCTTCAAACTCCCATATCTCGCGAACGGATTGACCAAACCCAAAAATTCCTATTGCATCTGAAAGTAGAAACTCGCCCGATTACAACCGCATTTGTATTTTTTCCCTAGGCCATTCTGGTTAAGCGTTTGGAGCAGCAGAATTGCGAAGAATTTGTTGTCTTCTCAACCATTTCTTAGCTTCAAACTCCCATATCTCGCGAACGGATTGACCAAACCCAGAAGTTCCTGCTGCGTCTGAAAGTAGAAACTCGCCCGATTACAACGATATGCGTATTTTTTCCCTAGGTCATTCTGGTTAAGCGCTTGGAGCAGCAGAATTGCGAAAAATTTTATGCATTCTCAACCATTTCTTGGCTTCAAAGTCCCATATCTCGCGAACGGATTCACCTAACCCAAAAATTCCTATTGCATCTGAAAGTAGAAACTCGCCCGATTACAACGGTATGTGTATTTTTTACCTAGGCCATTCTGGTTAAGCGTTTGGAGCAGCAGAATTGCGAAAAATTTTTTGCCTTCTCACCTATTTCTTGGTTTCAAACTCCCATATCTCGCGAACGGATTGACCTAACCCAAAAATTCCTGTTGCGTCTGAAAGTAGAAACTCGCCCGATTACAACGCTATGTGTATTTTTTCCCTAGGCCATTCTGGTTAAGCGTTTGGAGCAGCAGAATTGCGAAGAATTTGTTGTCTTCTCAACCATTTCTTAGCTTCAAACTCCCATATCTCGCGAACGGATTGACCAAACCCAGAAGTTCCTGCTGCGTCTGAAAGTAGAAACTCGCCCGATTACAACGATATGCGTATTTTTTCCCTAGGTCATTCTGGTTAAGCGCTTGGAGCAGCAGAATTGCGAAAAATTTTATGCATTCTCAACCATTTCTTGGCTTCAAAGTCCCATATCTCGCGAACGGATTCACCTAACCCAAAAATTCCTATTGCATCTGAAAGTAGAAACTCGCCCGTTTACAACGGTATGTGTATTTTTTCCCTCGGCCATTCTGGTTAAGCGTTTGGAGCAGCAGAAGTGCGAAAAATTTGTTGTCTTCTCAACCATTTCTTAGCTTCAAACTCCCATATCTCGCGAACGGATTGACGTAACCCAAAGATTCCTGTTGCATCTGAAAGTAGAAACTCGCCCGATTACAACGGTATGTGCATTTTTTCTCTAGGCCACTCTGGTTAAGCGTTTGGAGCAGCCGAATTGCGAAAAATTTTTTGCCTTCTCAACCATTTCTTGGCTTCAAACTCCCATATCTCGCGAACGGATTGACCAAACCCAAAAATTCCTATTGCATCTGAAAGTAGAAACTCGCCCGATTACAACCGCATTTGTATTTTTTCCCTAGGCCATTCTGGTTAAGCGTTTGGAGCAGCAGAATTGCGAAGAATTTGTTGTCTTCTCAACCATTTCTTAGCTTCAAACTCCCATATCTCGCGAACGGATTGACCAAACCCAGAAGTTCCTGCTGCGTCTGAAAGTAGAAACTCGCCCGATTACAACGATATGCGTATTTTTTCCCTAGGTCATTCTGGTTAAGCGCTTGGAGCAGCAGAATTGCGAAAAATTTTATGCATTCTCAACCATTTCTTGGCTTCAAAGTCCCATATCTCGCGAACGGATTCACCTAACCCAAAAATTCCTATTGCATCTGAAAGTAGAAACTCGCCCGATTACAACGGTATGTGTATTTTTTACCTAGGCCATTCTGGTTAAGCGTTTGGAGCAGCAGAATTGCGAAAAATTTTTTGCCTTCTCAACCATTTCTTGGCTTCAAACTCCCATATCTCGCGAACGGATTGACCTAACCCAAAAATTCCTGTTGCGTCTGAAAGTAGAAACTCGCCCGATTACAACGCTATGTGTATTTTTTCCCAAGGTCATTCTGGTTAAGCGTTTGGAGCAGCAGAATTGCGAAGAATTTGTTGTCTTCTCAACCATTTCTTAGCTTCAAACTCCCATATCTCGCGATCGGATTGACCAAACCCAGAAGTTCCTGCTGCGTCTCAAAGTAGAAACTCGCCCGATTACAACGATATGCGTATTTTCTCCCTAGGTCATTCTGGTTAAGCGCTTGGAGCAGCAGAATTGCGAAAAATTTTATGCATTCTCAACCATTTCTTGGCTTCAAAGTCCCATATCTCGCGAACGGATTGATATAACCCAAAAATTCCTATTGCACCTGAAAGTAGAAACTCGCCCGATTACAACGGTATGTGTATTTTTTCCCTCGGCCATTCTGGTTAAGCGTTTGGAGCAGCAGAAGTGCGAAAAATTTGTTGTCTTCTCAACCATTTCTTAGCTTCAAACTCCCATATCTCGCGAACGGATTGACGTAACCCAAAGATTCCTGTTGCATCTGAAAGTAGAAACTCGCCCGATTACAACGGTATGTGCATTTTTTCCCTAGGCCATTCTGGTTAAGCGTTTGGAGCAGCAGAATTGCGAAAAATTTTTTGCCTTCTCAACCATTTCTTGGTTTCAAACTCCCATATCTCGCGAACGGATTGACCTAACCCAAAAATTCCTGTTGCGTCTGAAAGTAGAAACTCGCCCGATTACAACGCTATGTGTATTTTTTCCCTAGGCCATTCTGGTTAAGCGTTTGGAGCAGCAGAATTGCGAAGAATTTGTTGTCTTCTCAACCATTTCTTAGCTTCAAACTCCCATATCTCGCGAACGGATTGACCAAACCCAGAAGTTCCTGCTGCGTCTGAAAGTAGAAACTCGCCCGATTACAACGATATGCGTATTTTTTCCCTAGGTCATTCTGGTTAAGCGCTTGGAGCAGCAGAATTGCGAAAAATTTTATGCATTCTCAACCATTTCTTGGCTTCAAAGTCCCATATCTCGCGAACGGATTCACCTAACCCAAAAATTCCTATTGCATCTGAAAGTAGAAACTCGCCCGTTTACAACGGTATGTGTATTTTTTCCCTCGGCCATTCTGGTTAAGCGTTTGGAGCAGCAGAAGTGCGAAAAATTTGTTGTCTTCTCAACCATTTCTTAGCTTCAAACTCCCATATCTCGCGAACGGATTGACGTAACCCAAAGATTCCTGTTGCATCTGAAAGTAGAAACTCGCCCGATTACAACGGTATGTGCATTTTTTCCCTAGGCCATTCTGGTTAAGCGTTTGGAGCAGCCGAATTGCGAAAAATTTTTTGCCTTCTCAACCATTTCTTGGCTTCAAACTCCCATATCTCGCGAACGGATTGACCAAACCCAAAAATTCCTATTGCATCTGAAAGTAGAAACTCGCCCGATTACAACCGCATTTGTATTTTTTCCCTAGGCCATTCTGGTTAAGCGTTTGGAGCAGCAGAATTGCGAAGAATTTGTTGTCTTCTCAACCATTTCTTAGCTTCAAACTCCCATATCTCGCGAACGGATTGACCAAACCCAGAAGTTCCTGCTGCGTCTGAAAGTAGAAACTCGCCCGATTACAACGATATGCGTATTTTTTCCCTAGGTCATTCTGGTTAAGCGCTTGGAGCAGCAGAATTGCGAAAAATTTTATGCATTCTCAACCATTTCTTGGCTTCAAAGTCCCATATCTCGCGAACGGATTCACCTAACCCAAAAATTCCTATTGCATCTGAAAGTAGAAACTCGCCCGATTACAACGGTATGTGTATTTTTTACCTAGGCCATTCTGGTTAAGCGTTTGGAGCAGCAGAATTGCGAAAAATTTTTTGCCTTCTCAACCATTTCTTGGCTTCAAACTCCCATATCTCGCGAACGGATTGACCTAACCCAAAAATTCCTGTTGCGTCTGAAAGTAGAAACTCGCCCGATTACAACGCTATGTGTATTTTTTCCCGAGGCCATTCTGGTTAAGCGTTTGGAGCAGCAGAATTGCGAAGAATTTGTTGTCTTCTCAACCATTTCTTAGCTTCAAACTCCCATATCTCGCGATCGGATTGACCAAACCCAGAAGTTCCTGCTGCGTCTGAAAGTAGAAACTCGCCCGATTACAACGATATGCGTATTTTTTCCCTAGGTCATTCTGGTTAAGCGCTTGGAGCAGCAGAATTGCGAAAAATTTTATGCATTCTCAACCATTTCTTGGCTTCAAAGTCCCATATCTCGCGAACGGATTGATATAACCCAAAAATTCCTATTGCACCTGAAAGTAGAAACTCGCCCGATTACAACGGTATGTGTATTTTTTCCCTCGGCCATTCTGGTTAAGCGTTTGGAGCAGCAGAAGTGCGAAAAATTTGTTGTCTTCTCAACCATTTCTTAGCTTCAAACTCCCATATCTCGCGAACGGATTGACGTAACCCAAAGATTCCTGTTGCATCTGAAAGTAGAAACTCGCCCGATTACAACGGTATGTGCATTTTTTCCCTAGGCCATTCTGGTTAAGCGTTTGGAGCAGCAGAATTGCGAAAAATTTTTTGCCTTCTCAACCATTTCGTGTCTTCAAACTCCCATATCTCGCGAACGGATTGACCTAACCCAAAAATTCCTGTTGCATCTGAAAGTAGAAACTCGCCCGATTACAACGGTATGTGTATTTTTTCCCTAGGCCATTCTGGTTAAGCGTTTGGAGCAGCCGAATTGCGAAAAATTTTTTGCCTTCTCAACCATTTCTTGGCTTCAAACTCCCATATCTCGCGAACGGATTGACCAAACCCAAAAATTCCTATTGCATCTGAAAGTAGAAACTCGCCCGATTACAACCGCATTTGTATTTTTTCCCTAGGCCATTCTGGTTAAGCGTTTGAAGCAGCAGAATTGCGAAAAAATTCTTGCCTTCTCAACCATTTCTTGGCTTCAAAGTCCCATATCTCGCGAACGGATTGACCTAACCCAAAAATTCCTATGGCATCTGAAAGTAGAAACTCACCCGATTACAACGGTATGTGTATTTTTTCCCTATGCCATTCTGGTTAAGCGTTTGGAGCAGCAGAAGTGCGAAAAACTTGTTGTCTTCTCAACCATTTCTTAGCTTCAAAGTCCCATATCTCGCGAACGGATTGACCTAACCCAAAAATTCCTATTGCATCTGAAAGTAGAAACTCGCCCGATTACAACGGTATGTGTATTTTTTCCCTAGGCCATTCTGGTTAAGCGTTTGGAGCAGCAGAATTGCGAAAAATTTTTTGCCTTCTCAACCATTTCTTGGCTTCAAACTCCCATATCTCGCGAACGGATTGACCTAACCCCAAAATTCCTGTTGCGTCTGAAAGTAGAAACTCGCCCGATTACAACGCTATGTGTATTTTTTCCCTAGGCCATTCTGGTTAAGCGTTTGGAGCAGCAGAATTGCGAAGAATTTGTTGTCTTCTCAACCATTTCTTAGCTTCAAACTCCCATATCTCGCGAACGGATTGACCAAACCCAGAAGTTCCTGCTGCGTCTGAAAGTAGAAACTCGCCCGATTACAACGATATGCGTATTTTTTCCCTAGGTCATTCTGGTTAAGCGCTTGGAGCAGCAGAATTGCGAAAAATTTTATGCATTCTCAACCATTTCTTGGCTTCAAAGTCCCATATCTCGCGAACGGATTGATATAACCCAAAAATTCCTATTGCACCTGAAAGTAGAAACTCGCCCGATTACAACGGTATGTGTATTTATTCCCTCGGCCATTCTGGTTAAGCGTTTGGAGCAGCAGAAGTGCGAAAAATTTGTTGTCTTCTCAACCATTTCTTAGCTTCAAACTCCCATATCTCGCGAACGGATTGACGTAACCCAAAGATTCCTGTTGCATCTGAAAGTAGAAACTCGCCCGATTACAACGGTATGTGCATTTTTTCCCTAGGCCATTCTGGTTAAGCGTTTGGAGCAGCAGAATTGCGAAAAATTTTTTGCCTTCTCAACCATTTCGTGTCTTCAAACTCCCATATCTCGCGAACGGATTGACCTAACCCAAAAATTCCTGTTGCATCTGAAAGTAGAAACTCGCCCGATTACAACGGTATGTGTATTTTTTCCCTAGGCCATTCTGGTTAAGCGTTTGGAGCAGCCGAATTGCGAAAAATTTTTTGCCTTCTCAACCATTTCTTGGCTTCAAACTCCCATATCTCGCGAACGGATTGACCTAACCCAAAAATTCCTATTGCATCTGAAAGTAGAAACTCGCCCGATTACAACCGCATGTGTATTTTTTCCCTAGGCCATTCTGGTTAAGCGTTTGAAGCAGCAGAATTGCGAAAAAATTCTTGCCTTCTCAACCATTTCTTGGCTTCAAAGTCCCATATCTCGCGAACGGAATGACCTAACCCAAAAATTCCTATGGCATCTGAAAGTAGAAACTCACCCGATTACAACGGTATGTGTATTTTTTCCCTATGCCATTCTGGTTAAGCGTTTGGAGCAGCAGAATTGCGAAGAATTTGTTGTCTTCTCAACCATTTCTTAGCTTCAAACTCCCATATCTCGCGAACGGATTGACCAAACCCAGAAGTTCCTGCTGCGTCTGAAAGTAGAAACTCGCCCGATTACAACGATATGCGTATTTTTTCCCTAGGTCATTCTGGTTAAGCGCTTGGAGCAGCAGAATTGCGAAAAATTTTATGCATTCTCAACCATTTCTTGGCTTCAAAGTCCCATATCTCGCGAACGGATTGATATAACCCAAAAATTCCTATTGCACCTGAAAGTAGAAACTCGCCCGATTACAACGGTATGTGTATTTATTCCCTCGGCCATTCTGGTTAAGCGTTTGGAGCAGCAGAAGTGCGAAAAATTTGTTGTCTTCTCAACCATTTCTTGGCTTCAAACTCCCATATCTCGCGAACGGATTGACCTAACCCAAAAATTCCTATTGCATCTGAAAGTAGAAACTCGCCCGATTACAACCGCATGTGTATTTTTTCCCTAGGCCATTCTGGTTAAGCGTTTGAAGCAGCAGAATTGCGAAAAAATTCTTGCCTTCTCAACCATTTCTTGGCTTCAAAGTCCCATATCTCGCGAACGGATTGACCTAACCCAAAAATTCCTATGGCATCTGAAAGTAGAAACTCACCCAATTACAACGGTATGTGTATTTTTTCCCTATGCCATTCTGGTTAAGCGTTTGGAGCAGCAGAAGTGCAAAAAACTTGTTGTCTTCTCAACCATTTCTTAGCTTCAAAGTCCCATATCTCGCGAACGGATTGACGTAACCCAAAGATTCCTGTTGCATCTGAAAGTAGAAACTCGCCCGATTACAACGGTATGTGCATTTTTTCCCTAGGCCATTCTGGTTAAGCGTTTGGAGCAGCAGAATTGCGAAAAATTTTTTGCCTTCTCAACCATTTCGTGTCTTCAAACTCCCATATCTCGCGAACGGATTGACTTAACCCAAAAATTCCTGTTGCATCTGAAAGTAGAAACTCGCCCGATTACAACGGTATGTGTATTTTTTCCCTAGGCCATTCTGGTTAAGCGTTTGGAGCAGCCGAATTGCGAAAAATTTTTTGCCTTCTCAACCATTTCTTGGCTTCAAACTCCCATATCTCGCGAACGGATTGACCTAACCCAAAAATTCCTATTGCATCTGAAAGTAGAAACTCGCCCGATTACAACCGCATGTGTATTTTTTCCCTAGGCCATTCTGGTTAAGCGTTTGAAGCAGCAGAATTGCGAAAAAATTCTTGCCTTCTCAACCATTTCTTGGCTTCAAAGTCCCATATCTCGCGAACGGATTGACCTAACCCAAAAATTCCTATGGCATCTGAAAGTAGAAACTCACCCGATTACAACGGTATGTGTATTTTTTCCCTATGCCATTCTGGTTAAGCGTTTGGAGCAGCAGAAGTGCAAAAAACTTGTTGTCTTCTCAACCATTTCTTAGCTTCAAAGTCCCATATCTCGCGAACGGATTGACCTAACCCAAAAATTCCTATTGCATCTGAAAGTAGAAACTCGCCCGATTACAACGGTATGTGTATTTTTTCCCTAGTGCATTCTGGTTAAGCGTTTGGAGCAGCAGAATTGCGAAAAATTTTTTGCCTTCTCAACCATTTCTTGTTTTCAAACATCCATATCTCGCGAACGCATTGACCTAACCCAAAAATTCCTATTGCATCTGAAAGTAGAAGTTCGCCCGATTCCAACGGTATGTGTATTTTTTCCCTAGGCCATTCTGGTTATGCGTTTGTAGCAGCAGAATTGCGAAAAATTTTTTGCCTTCTCAACCATTTCTTAGCTTCAAAGTCCCATATCTCGCGAACGGATTGACCTAACCCAAAAATTCCTATTGCATCTGAAAGTAGAAACTCGCCCGATTACAACGGTATGTGTATTTTTTCCCTAGGCCATTCTGGTTAAGCGTTTGGAGCAGCAGAATTGCGAAAAATTTTTTGCCTTCTCAACCATTTCTTGGCTTCAAACTCCCATATCTCGCGAACGGATTGACCTAACCCAAAAATTCCTGTTGCGTCTGAAAGTAGAAACTCGCCCGATTACAACGCTATGTGTATTTTTTCCCTAGGCCATTCTGGTTAAGCGTTTGGAGCAGCAGAATTGCGAAGAATTTGTTGTCTTCTCAACCATTTCTTAGCTTCAAACTCCCATATCTCGCGAACGGATTGACCAAACCCAGAAGTTCCTGCTACGTCTGAAAGTAGAAACTCGCCCGATTACAACGATATGCGTATTTTTTCCCTAGGTCATTCTGGTTAAGCGCTTGGAGCAGCAGAATTGCGAAAAATTTTATGCATTCTCAACCATTTCTTGGCTTCAAAGTCCCATATCTCGCGAACGGATTGATATAACCCAAAAATTCCTATTGCACCTGAAAGTAGAAACTCGCCCGATTACAACTGTATGTGTATTTTTTCCCTCGGCCATTCTGGTTAAGCGTTTGGAGCAGCAGAATTGCGAAAAATTTTTTGCCTTCTCAACCATTTCGTGTCTTCAAACTCCCATATCTCGCGAACGGATTGACCTAACCCAAAAATTCCTGTTGCATCTGAAAGTAGAAACTCGCCCGATTACAACGGTATGTGTATTTTTTCCCTAGGCCATTCTGGTTAAGCGTTTGGAGCAGCCGAATTGCGAAAAATTTTTTGCCTTCTCAACCATTTCTTGTTTTCAAACATCCATATCTCGCGAACGCATTGACCTAACCCAAAAATTCCTATTGCATCTGAAAGTAGAAGTTCGCCCGATTCCAACGGTATGTGTATTTTTTCCCTAGGCCATTCTGGTTATGCGTTTGTAGCAGCAGAATTGCGAAAAATTTTTTGCCTTCTCAACCATTTCTTAGCTTCAAAGTCCCATATCTCGCGAACGGATTGACCTAACCCAAAAATTCCTATTGCATCTGAAAGTAGAAACTCGCCCGATTACAACGGTATGTGTATTTTTTCCCTAGGCCATTCTGGTTAAGCGTTTGGAGCAGCAGAATTGCGAAAAATTTTTTGCCTTCTCAACCATTTCTTGGCTTCAAACTCCCATATCTCGCGAACGGATTGACCTAACCCAAAAATTCCTGTTGCGTCTGAAAGTAGAAACTCGCCCGATTACAACGCTATGTGTATTTTTTCCCTAGGCCATTCTGGTTAAGCGTTTGGAGCAGCAGAATTGCGAAGAATTTGTTGTCTTCTCAACCATTTCTTAGCTTCAAACTCCCATATCTCGCGAACGGATTGACCAAACCCAGAAGTTCCTGCTACGTCTGAAAGTAGAAACTCGCCCGATTACAACGATATGCGTATTTTTTCCCTAGGTCATTCTGGTTAAGCGCTTGGAGCAGCAGAATTGCGAAAAATTTTATGCATTCTCAACCATTTCGTGTCTTCAAACTCCCATATCTCGCGAACGGATTGATATAACCCAAAAATTCCTATTGCACCTGAAAGTAGAAACTCGCCCGATTACAACTGTATGTGTATTTTTTCCCTCGGCCATTCTGGTTAAGCGTTTGGAGCAGCAGAATTGCGAAAAATTTTTTGCCTTCTCAACCATTTCGTGTCTTCAAACTCCCATATCTCGCGAACTGATTGACCTAACCCAAAAATTCCTGTTGCATCTGAAAGTAGAAACTCGCCCGATTACAACGGTATGTGTATTTTTTCCCTAGGCCATTCTGGTTGAGCGTTTGGAGCAGCCGAATTGCGAAAAATTTTTTGCCTTCTCAACCATTTCTTGGCTTCAAACTCCCATATCTCGCGAACGGATTGACCTAAACCAAAAATTCCTATTGCATCTGAAAGTAGAAACTCGCCCGATTACAACGGTATGTGTATTTTTTCCCTAGGCTATTCTGCTTAAGCGTTTGGAGCAGCAGAATTGCGAAAAATTTTTTGCCTTCTCAACCATTTCGTGTCTTCAAACTCCCATATCTCGCGAACGGATTGACCTAACCCAAAAATTTCTGTTGCATCTGAAAGTAGAAACTCGCCCGATTACAACGGTATGTGTATTTTTTCCCTAGGCCATTCTGGTTAAGCGTTTGGAGCAGCAGAATTGCGAAAAATTTTTTGCCTTCTCAACCATTTCGTGTCTTCAAACTCCCATATCTCGCGAACGGATTGACCTAACCCAAAAATTTCTGTTGCATCTGAAAGTAGAAACTCGCCCGATTACAACGGTATGTGTATTTTTTCCCTAGGCCATTCTGGTTAAGCGTTTGGAGCAGCAGAATTGCGAAAAATTTTTTGCCTTCTCAACCATTTCTTGGCTTCAAACTCCCATATCTCGCGAACGGATTGACCTAACTCAAAAATTTCTGTTGCATCTGAAAGTAGAAACTCGCCCGATTACAACGGTATGTGTATTTTTTCCCTAGGCCATTCTGGTTAAGCGTTTGGAGCAGCAGAATTGCGAAAAATTTTTTGCCTTCTCAACCATTTCTTGGCTTCAAACTCCCATATCTCGCGAACGGATTGACCTAACCCAAAAATTCCTGTTGCGTCTGAAAGTAGAAACTCGCCCGATTACAACGCTATGTGTATTTTTTCCCTAGGCCATTCTGGTTAAGCGTTTGGAGCAGCAGAATTGCGAAGAATTTGTTGTCTTCTCAACCATTTCTTAGCTTCAAACTCCCATATCTCGCGAACGGATTGACCAAACCCAGAAGTTCCTGCTGCGTCTGAAAGTAGAAACTCGCCCGATTACAACGATATGCGTATTTTTTCCCTAGGTCATTCTGGTTAAGCGCTTGGAGCAGCAGAATTGCGAAAAATTTTATGCATTCTCAACCATTTCTTGGCTTCAAAGTCCCATATCTCGCGAACGGATTGATATAACCCAAAAATTCCTATTGCACCTGAAAGTAGAAACTCGCCCGATTACAACGGTATGTGTATTTATTCCCTCGGCCATTCTGGTTAAGCGTTTGGAGCAGCAGAAGTGCGAAAAATTTGTTGTCTTCTCAACCATTTCTTAGCTTCAAACTCCCATATCTCGCGAACGGATTGACGTAACCCAAAGATTCCTGTTGCATCTGAAAGTAGAAACTCGCCCGATTACAACGGTATGTGCATTTTTTCCCTAGGCCATTCTGGTTAAGCGTTTGGAGCAGCAGAATTGCGAAAAATTTTTTGCCTTCTCAACCATTTCGTGTCTTCAAACTCCCATATCTCGCGAACGGATTGACCTAACCCAAAAATTCCTGTTGCATCTGAAAGTAGAAACTCGCCCGATTACAACGGTATGTGTATTTTTTCCCTAGGCCATTCTGGTTAAGCGTTTGGAGCAGCCGAATTGCGAAAAATTTTTTGCCTTCTCAACCATTTCTTGGCTTCAAACTCCCATATCTCGCGAACGGATTGACCTAACCCAAAAATTCCTATTGCATCTGAAAGTAGAAACTCGCCCGATTACAACCGCATGTGTATTTTTTCCCTAGGCCATTCTGGTTAAGCGGTTGAAGCAGCAGAATTGCGAAAAAATTCTTGCCTTCTCAACCATTTCTTGGCTTCAAAGTCCCATATCTCGCGAACGGATTGACCTAACCCAAAAATTCCTATGGCATCTGAAAGTAGAAACTCACCCGATTACAACGGTATGTGTATTTTTTCCCTATGCCATTCTGGTTAAGCGTTTGGAGCAGCAGAAGTGCAAAAAACTTGTTGTCTTCTCAACCATTTCTTAGCTTCAAAGTCCCATATCTCGCGAACGGATTGACCTAACCCAAAAATTCCTATTGCATCTGAAAGTAGAAACTCGCCCGATTACAACGGTATGTGTATTTTTTCCCTAGTGCATTCTGGTTAAGCGTTTGGAGCAGCAGAATTGCGAAAAATTTTTTGCCTTCTCAACCATTTCTTGTTTTCAAACACCCATATCTCGCGAACGCATTGACCTAACCCAAAAATTCCTATTGCATCTGAAAGTAGAAGTTCGCCCGATTCCAACGGTATGTGTATTTTTTCCCTAGGCCATTCTGGTTATGCGTTTGTAGCAGCAGAATTGCGAAAAATTTTTTGCCTTCTCAACCATTTCTTAGCTTCAAAGTCCCATATCTCGCGAACGGATTGACCTAACCCAAAAATTCCTATTGCATCTGAAAGTAGAAACTCGCCCGATTACAGCGGTATTTGTATTTTTTCCCTAGGCCATTCTGGTTAAGCGTTTGGAGCAGCAGAATTGTGAAAAATTTTTTGCCTTCTCTACCATTTCTTGGCTTCAAACTCCCATATCTCGCGAACGGATTGACGTAAACCAAAAATTCCTATTGCATCTGAAAGTAGAAACTCGCCCGATTACAACGGTATGTGTATTTTTTCCCTAGGCTATTCTGCTTAAGCGTTTGGAGCAGCAGAATTGCGAAAAATTTTTTGCCTTCTCAACCATTTCTTGGCTTCAAACTCCCATATCTCGCGAACGGATTGACGTAACCCAAAGATTCCTGTTGCATCTGAAAGTAGAAACTCGCCCGATTACAACGGTATGTGCATTTTTTCCCTAGGCCATTCTGGTTAAGCGTTTGGAGCAGCAGAATTGCGGAAAATTTTTTGCCTTCTCAACCATTTCGTGTCTTCAAACTCCCATATCTCGCGAACAGATTGACCTAACCCAAAAATTTCTGTTGCATCTGAAAGTAGAAACCCGCCCGATTACAACGGTATGTGTATTTTTTCCCTAGGCCATTCTGGTTAAGCGTTTGGAGCAGCAGAATTGCGAAAAATTTTTTGCCTTCTCAACCATTTCTTGGCTTCAAACTCCCATATCTCGCGAACGGATTGACCTAACCCAAAAATTCCTGTTGCGTCTGAAAGTAGAAACTCGCCCGATTACAACGCTATGTGTATTTTTTCCCTAGGCCATTCTGGTTAAGCGTTTGGAGCAGCAGAATTGCGAAGAATTTGTTGTCTTCTCAACCATTTCTTAGCTTCAAACTCCCATATCTCGCGAACGGATTGACCAAACCCAGAAGTTCCTGCTACGTCTGAAAGTAGAAACTCGCCCGATTACAACGATATGCGTATTTTTTCCCTAGGTCATTCTGGTTAAGCGCTTGGAGCAGCAGAATTGCGAAAAATTTTATGCATTCTCAACCATTTCTTGGCTTCAAAGTACCATATCTCGCGAACGGATTGATATAACCCAAAAATTCCAATTGCACCTGAAAGTAGAAACTCGCCCGATTACAACGGTATGTGTATTTTTTCCCTCGGCCATTCTGGTTAAGCGTTTGGAGCAGCAGAATTGCGAAAAATTTTTTGCCTTCTCAACCATTTCGTGTCTTCAAACTCCCATATCTCGCGAACGGATTGACCTAACCCAAAAATTCCTGTTGCATCTGAAAGTAGAAACTCGCCCGATTACAACGGTATGTGTATTTTTTCCCTAGGCCATTCTGGTTAAGCGTTTGGAGCAGCCGAATTGCGAAAAATTTTTTGCCTTCTCAACCATTTCTTGGCTTCAAACTCCCATATCTCGCGAACGGATTGACCTAAACCAAAAATTCCTATTGCATCTGAAAGTAGAAACTCGCCCGATTACAACGGTATGTGTATTTTTTCCCTAGGCTATTCTGCTTAAGCGTTTGGAGCAGCAGAATTGCGAAAAATTTTTTGCCTTCTCAACCATTTCGTGTCTTCAAACTCCCATATCTCGCGAACGGATTGACCTAACCCAAAAATTTCTGTTGCATCTGAAAGTAGAAACTCGCCCGATTACAACGGTATGTGTATTTATTCCCTAGGCCATTCTGGTTAAGCGTTTGGAGCAGCAGAATTGCGAAAAATTTTTTGCCTTCTCAACCATTTCTTGGCTTCAAACTCCCATATCTCGCGAACGGATTGACCTAACCCAGAAGTTCCTGCTGCGTCTGAAAGTAGAAACTCGCCCGATTACAACGATATGCGTATTTTTTCCCTAGGTCATTCTGGTTAAGCGCTTGGAGCAGCAGAATTGCGAAAAATTTTATGCATTCTCAACCATTTCTTGGCTTCAAAGTCCCATATCTCGCGAACGGATTGATATAACCCAAAAATTCCTATTGCACCTGAAAGTAGAAACTCGCCCGATTACTACGGTATGTGTATTTTTTCCCTAGGCCATTCTGGTTAAGCGTTTGGAGCAGCAGAATTGCGAAAAATTTTTTGCCTTCTCAACCATTTCTTGTCTTCAAACTCTCATATCTCGCGAATGGATTGACATAACCCAAAAATGCCTATTGCATTTGAAAGTAGAAACGCGCCCGATTACAACGGTATGTGTATTTTTCCCTAGCCCATTCTGGTTAAGCGTTTGGAGCAGCAGAATTGCGAAACATTTTTTGCCTTCTCAACCATTTCTTAGCTTCAAAGTCCCATATCTCGCGAACGGATTGACCAAACCCAAAAATTCCTGCTGCGTCTGAAAGTAGAAACTCGCCCGATTACAACGGTATGCGTATTTTTTCCCTAGGCCATTCTGGTTAAGCGTTTGGAGCAGCAGAATTGTGAAAAATTTTTTGCCTTCTCTACCATTTCTTGGCTTCAAACTCCCATATCTCGCGAACGGATTGACCTAAACCAAAAATTCCTATTGCATCTGAAAGTAGAAACTCGCCCGATTACAACGGTATGTGTATTTTTTCCCTAGGCTATTCTGCTTAAGCGTTTGGAGCAGCAGAATTGCGAAAAATTTTTTGCCTTCTCAACCATTTCTTGGCTTCAAACTCCCATATCTCGCGAACGGATTGACGTAACCCAAAGATTCCTGTTGCATCTGAAAGTAGAAACTCGCCCGATTACAACGGTATGTGCATTTTTCCCTAGGCCATTCTGGTTAAGCGTTTGGAGCAGCAGAATTGCGAAAAATTTTTTGCCTTCTCAACCATTTCGTGTCTTCAAACTCCCATATCTCGCGAACGGATTGACCTAACCCAAAAATTCCTGTTGCATCTGAAAGTAGAAACTCGCCCGATTACAACGGTATGTGTATTTTTTCCCTTGGCCATTCTGGTTAAGCGTTTGGAGCAGCAGAATTGCGAAAAATTTTTTGCCTTCTCAACCATTTCGTGTCTTCAAACTCCCATATCTCGCGAACGGATTGACCTAACCCAAAAATTCCTGTTGCATCTGAAAGTAGAAACTCGCCCGATTACAACGGTATGTGTATTTTTTCCCTAGGCCATTCTGGTTAAGCGTTTGGAGCAGCCGAATTGCGAAAAATTTTTTGCCTTCTCAACCATTTCTTGGCTTCAAACTCCCATATCTCGCGAACGGATTGACCTAAACCAAAAATTCCTATTGCATCTGAAAGTAGAAACTCGCCCGATTACAACGGTATGTGTATTTTTTCCCTAGGCTATTCTGCTTAAGCGTTTGGAGCAGCAGAATTGCGAAAAATTTTTTGCCTTCTCAACCATTTCGTGTCTTCAAACTCCCATATCTCGCGAACGGATTGACCTAACCCAAAAATTTCTGTTGCATCTGAAAGTAGAAACTCGCCCGATTACAACGGTATGTGTATTTATTCCCTAGGCCATTCTGGTTAAGCGTTTGGAGCAGCAGAATTGCGAAAAATTTTTTGCCTTCTCAACCATTTCTTGGCTTCAAACTCCCATATCTCGCGAACGGATTGACCTAACCCAGAAGTTCCTGCTGCGTCTGAAAGTAGAAACTCGCCCGATTACAACGATATGCGTATTTTTTCCCTAGGTCATTCTGGTTAAGCGCTTGGAGCAGCAGAATTGCGAAAAATTTTATGCATTCTCAACCATTTCTTGGCTTCAAAGTCCCATATCTCGCGAACGGATTGATATAACCCAAAAATTCCTATTGCACCTGAAAGTAGAAACTCGCCCGATTACTACGGTATGTGTATTTTTTCCCTAGGCCATTCTGGTTAAGCGTTTGGAGCAGCAGAATTGCGAAAAATTTTTTGCCTTCTCAACCATTTCTTGTCTTCAAACTCTCATATCTCGCGAATGGATTGACATAACCCAAAAATGCCTATTGCATTTGAAAGTAGAAACGCGCCCGATTACAACGGTATGTGTATTTTTCCCTAGCCCATTCTGGTTAAGCGTTTGGAGCAGCAGAATTGCGAAACATTTTTTGCCTTCTCAACCATTTCTTAGCTTCAAAGTCCCATATCTCGCGAACGGATTGACCAAACCCAAAAATTCCTGCTGCGTCTGAAAGTAGAAACTCGCCCGATTACAACGGTATGCGTATTTTTTCCCTAGGCCATTCTGGTTAAGCGTTTGGAGCAGCAGAATTGTGAAAAATTTTTTGCCTTCTCTACCATTTCTTGGCTTCAAACTCCCATATCTCGCGAACGGATTGACCTAAACCAAAAATTCCTATTGCATCTGAAAGTAGAAACTCGCCCGATTACAACGGTATGTGTATTTTTTCCCTAGGCTATTCTGCTTAAGCGTTTGGAGCAGCAGAATTGCGAAAAATTTTTTGCCTTCTCAACCATTTCTTGGCTTCAAACTCCCATATCTCGCGAACGGATTGACGTAACCCAAAGATTCCTGTTGCATCTGAAAGTAGAAACTCGCCCGATTACAACGGTATGTGCATTTTTCCCTAGGCCATTCTGGTTAAGCGTTTGGAGCAGCAGAATTGCGAAAAATTTTTTGCCTTCTCAACCATTTCGTGTCTTCAAACTCCCATATCTCGCGAACGGATTGACCTAACCCAAAAATTCCTGTTGCATCTGAAAGTAGAAACTCGCCCGATTACAACGGTATGTGTATTTTTTCCCTTGGCCATTCTGGTTAAGCGTTTGGAGCAGCAGAATTGCGAAAAATTTTTTGCCTTCTCAACCATTTCTTGGCTTCAAACTCCCATATCTCGCGAACGGATTGACCAAACCCAAAAATTCCTGTTGCGTCTGAAAGTAGAAACTCGCCCGATTACGACGCTATGTGTATTTTTTCCCTAGGCCATTCTGGTTAAGCGTTTGGAGCAGCAGAATTGCGAAGAATTTGTTGTCTTCTCAACCATTTCTTAGCTTCAAACTCCCATATCTCGCGAACGGATTGACCAAACCCAGAATTTCCTGCTGCGTCTGAAAGTAGAAACTCGCCCGATTACAACGATATGCGTATTTTTTCCCTAGGTCATTCTGGTTAAGCGCTTGGAGCAGCAGAATTGCGAAAAATTTTATGCATTCTCAACCATTTCTTGGCCTCAAAGTCCCATATCTCGCGAACGGATTGACCTAACCCAAAAATTCCTATTGCATCTGAAAGTAGAAACTCGCCCGATTACAACGGTATGTGTGTTTTTTCCCTAGGCCATTCTGGTTAAGCGTTTGGAGCAGCAGAATTGCGAAAAATTTTTTGCCTTCTCAACCATTTCTTGGTTTCAAACTCCCATATCTCGCGAACGGATTGACCTAACCCAAAAATTCCTGTTGCGTCTGAAAGTAGAAACTCGCCCGATTACAACGCTATGTGTATTTTTTCCCTAGGCCATTCTGGTTAAGCGTTTGGAGCAGCAGAATTGCGAAGAATTTGTTGTCTTCTCAACCATTTCTTAGCTTCAAACTCCCATATCTCGCGAACGGATTGACCAAACCCAGAAGTTCCTACTGCGTCTGAAAGTAGAAACTCGCCCGATTACAACGATATGCGTATTTTTTCCCTAGGTCATTCTGGTTAAGCGCTTGGAGCAGCAGAATTGCGAAAAATTTTATGCATTCTCAACCATTTCTTGTCTTCAAACTCCCATATCTCGCGAACGGATTGACCAAACCCAAAAATTCCTATTGCACCTGAAAGTAGAAACTCGCCCGATTACAACGGTATGTGTATTTTTTCCCTCGGCCATTCTGGTTAAGCGTTTGGAGCAGCAGAATTGCGAAGAATTTGTTGTCTTCTCAACCATTTCTTAGCTTCAAACTCCCATATCTCGCGAACGGATTGACCAAACCCAGAAGTTCCTGCTGCGTCTGAAAGTAGAAACTCGCCCGATTACAACGATATGCGTATTTTTTCCCTAGGTCATTCTGGTTAACCGCTTGGAGCAGCAGAATTGCGAAAAATTTTATGCATTCTCAACCATTTCTTGGCTTCAAAGTCCCATATCTCGCGAACGGATTGACCTAACACAAAAATTCCTGTTGTGTCTGAAAGTAGAAACTCGCCCGATTACAACGCTATGTGTATTTTTTCCCTAGGCCATTCTGGTTAAGCGTTTGGAGCAGCAGAATTGCGAAGAATTTGTTGTCTTCTCAACCATTTCTTAGCTTCAAACTCCCATATCTCGCGAACGGATTGACCAAACCCAGAAGTTCCTGCTGCGTCTGAAAGTAGAAACTCGCCCGATTACAACGATATGCGTATTTTTTCCCTTGGTCATTCTGGTTAAGCGCTTGGAGCAGCAGAATTGCGAAAACTTTTATGCATTCTCAACCATTTCTTGGCTTCAAAGTCCCATATCTCGCGAACGGATTGATATAACCCAAAAATTCCTATTGCACCTGAAAGTAGAAACTCGCACGATTACAACGGTATGTGTATTTTTTCCCTCGGCCATTCTGGTTAAGCGTTTGGAGCAGTAGAAGTGCGAAAAATTTGTTGTCTTCTCAACCATTTCTTAGCTTCAAACTCCCATATCTCGCGAACGGATTGACGTAACCCAAAGATTCCTGTTGCATCTGAAAGTAGAAACTCGCCCGATTACAACGGTATGTGTATTTTTTCCCTAGGCCATTCTGGTTAAGCGTTTGGAGCAGCAGAATTGCGAAAAATTTTTTGCCTTCTCAACCATTTCGTGTCTTCAAACTCCCATATCTCGCGAACGGATTGACCTAACCCAAAAATTCCTGTTGCATCTGAAAGTAGAAACTCGCCCGATTACAACGTTATGTGTATTTTTTCCCTAGGCCATTCTGGTTAAGCGTTTGGAGCAGCCGAATTGCGAAAAATTTTTTGCCTTCTCAACCATTTCTTGGCTTCAAACTCCCATATCTCGCGAACGGATTGACCTAACCCAAAAATTCCTATTGCATCTGAAAGTAGAAACTCGCCCGATTACAACCGCATGTGTATTTTTTCCCTAGGCCATTCTGGTTAAGCGTTTGAAGCAGCAGAATTGCGAAAAAATTCTTGCCTTCTCAACCATTTCTCGGCTTCAAAGTCCCATATCTCGCGAACGGATTGACCTAACCCAAAAATTCCTATGGCATCTGAAAGTAGAAACTCACCCGATTACAACGGTATGTGTATTTTTTCCCTATGCCATTCTGGTTAAGCGTTTGGAGCAGCGGAAGTGCGAAAAACTTGTTGTCTTCTCAACCATTTCTTAGCTTCAAAGTCCCATATCTCGCGAACGGATTGACCTAACCCAAAAATTCCTATTGCATCTGAAAGTAGAAACTCGCCCGATTACAACGGTATGTGTGTTTTTTCCCTAGGCCATTCTGGTTAAGCGTTTGGAGCAGCAGAATTGCGAAAAATTTTTTGCCTTCTCAACCATTTCTTGGCTTCAAACTCCCATATCTCGCGAACGGATTGACCTAACCCAAAAATTCCTGTTGCGTCTGAAAGTAGAAACTCGCCCGATTACAACGCTATGTGTATTTTTTCCCTAGGCCATTCTGGTTAAGCGTTTGGAGCAGCAGAATTGCGAAGAATTTGTTGTCTTCTCAACCATTTCTTAGCTTCAAACTCCCATATCTCGCGAACGGATTGACCAAACCCAGAAGTTCCTGCTGCGTCTGAAAGTAGAAACTCGCCCGATTACAACGATATGCGTATTTTTTCCCTAGGTCATTCTGGTTAAGCGCTTGGAGCAGCAGAATTGCGAAAAATTTTATGCATTCTCAACCATTTCTTGGCTTCAAAGTCCCATATCTCGCGAACGGATTGATATAACCCAAAAATTCCTATTGCACCTGAAAGTAGAAACTCGCCCGATTACAACGGTATGTGTATTTTTTCCCTCGGCCATTCTGGTTAAGCGTTTGGAGCAGCAGAAGTGCGAAAAATTTGTTGTCTTCTCAACCATTTCTTAGCTTCAAACTCCCATATCTCGCGAACGGATTGACGTAACCCAAAGATTCCTGTTGCATCTGAAAGTAGAAACTCGCCCGATTACAACGGTATGTGCATTTTTTCCCTAGGCCATTCTGGTTAAGCGTTTGGAGCAGCCGAATTGCGAAAAATTTTTTGCCTTCTCAACCATTTCTTGGCTTCAAACTCCCATATCTCGCGAACGGATTGACCTAACCCAAAAATTCCTATTGCATCTGAAAGTAGAAACTCGCCCGATTACAACCGCATGTGAATTTTTTCCCTAGGCCATTCTGGTTAAGCGTTTGAAGCAGCAGAATTGCGAAAAAATTCTTGCCTTCTCAACCATTTCTTGGCTTCAAAGTCCCATATCTCGCGAACGGATTGATATAACCCAAAAATTCCTATTGCACCTGAAAGTAGAAACTCGCCCGATTACAACGGTATGTGTATTTTTTCCCTAGGCCATTCTGGTTAAGCGTTTGGAGCAGCAGAATTGTGAAAAATTTTTTGCCTTCTCTACCATTTCTTGGCTTCAAACTCCCATATCTCGCGAACGGATTGACCTAAACCAAAAATTCCTATTGCATCTGAAAGTAGAAACTCGCCCGATTACAACGGTATGTGTATTTTTTCCCTAGGCCATTCTGGTTAAGCGTTTGGAGCAGCAGAATTGCGAAGAATTTGTTGTCTTCTCAACCATTTCTTAGCTTCAAACTCCCATATCTCGCGAACGGATTGACCAAACCCAGAAGTTCCTGCTACGTCTGAAAGTAGAAACTCGCCCGATTACAACGATATGCGTATTTTTTCCCTAGGTCATTCTGGTTAAGCGCTTGGAGCAGCAGAATTGCGAAAAATTTTATGCATTCTCAACCATTTCTTGGCTTCAAAGTCCCATATCTCGCGAACGGATTGATATAACCCAAAAATTCCTATTGCACCTGAAAGTAGAAACTCGCCCGATTACAACGGTATGTGTATTTTTTCCCTCGGCCATTCTGGTTAAGCGTTTGGAGCAGCAGAAGTGCGAAAAATTTGTTGTCTTCTCAACCATTTCTTAGCTTCAAACTCCCATATCTCGCGAACGGATTGACCTAACCCAAAAATTCCTATTGCATCTGAAAGTAGAAACTCGCCCGATTACAGCGGTATTTGTATTTTTTCCCTAGGCCATTCTGGTTAAGCGTTTGGAGCAGCAGAATTGTGAAAAATTTTTTGCCTTCTCTACCATTTCTTGGCTTCAAACTCCCATATCTCGCGAACGGATTGACCTAAACCAAAAATTCCTATTGCATCTGAAAGTAGAAACTCGCCCGATTACAACGGTATGTGTATTTTTTCCCTAGGCTATTCTGCTTAAGCGTTTGGAGCAGCAGAATTGCGAAAAATTTTTTGCCTTCTCAACCATTTCTTGGCTTCAAACTCCCATATCTCGCGAACGGATTGACGTAACCCAAAGATTCCTGTTGCATCTGAAAGTAGAAACTCGCCCGATTACAACGGTATGTGCATTTTTTCCCTAGGCCATTCTGGTTAAGCGTTTGGAGCAGCAGAATTGCGAAAAATTTTTTGCCTTCTCAACCATTTCGTGTCTTCAAACTCCCATATCTCGCGAACGGATTGACCTAACCCAAAAATTTCTGTTGCATCTGAAAGTAGAAACTCGCCCGATTACAACGGTATGTGTATTTTTTCCCTAGGCCATTCTGGTTAAGCGTTTGGAGCAGCAGAATTGCGAAAAATTTTTTGCCTTCTCAACCATTTCTTGGCTTCAAACTCCCATATCTCGCGAACGGATTGACCCAACCCAAAAATTCCTGTTGCGTCTGAAAGTAGAAACTCGCCCGATTACAACGCTATGTGTATTTTTTCCCTAGGCCATTCTGGATAAGCGTTTGGAGCAGCAGAATTGCGAAGAATTTGTTGTCTTCTCAACCATTTCTTAGCTTCAAACTCCCATATCTCGCGAACGGACTGACCAAACCCAGAAGTTCCTGCTGCGTATGAAAGTAGAAACTCGCCCGATTACAACGATATGCGTATTTTTTCCCTAGGTCATTCTGGTTAAGCGCTTGGAGCAGCAGAATTGCGAAAAATTTTATGCATTCTCAACCATTTCTTGGCTTCAAAGTCCCATATCTCGCGAACGGATTGATATAACCCAAAAATTCCTATTGCACCTGAAAGTAGAAACTCGCCCGATTACAACGGTATGTGTATTTTTTCCCTCGGCCATTCTGGTTAAGCGTTTGGAGCAGCAGAAGTGCGAAAAATTTGTTGTCTTCTCAACCATTCCTTAGCTTCAAACTCCCATATCTCGCGAACGGATTGACGTAACCCAAAGATTCCTGTTGCATCTGAAAGTAGAAACTCGCCCGATTACAACGGTATGTGCATTTTTTCCCTAGGCCATTCTGGTTAAGCGTTTGGAGCAGCAGAATTGCGAAAAATTTTTTGCTTTCTCAACCATTTCGTGTCTTCAAACTCCCATATCTCGCGAACGGATTGACCTAACCCAAAAATTCCTGTTGCATCTGAAAGTAGAAACTCGCCCGATTACAACGGTATGTGTATTTTTTCCCTAGGCCATTCTGGTTAAGCGCTTGGAGCAGCAGAATTGCGAAAAATTTTTTGCATTCTCAACCATTTCTTGGCTTCAAACTCCCATATCTCGCGAACGGATTGACCTAACCCAAAAATTCCTATGGCATCTGAAAGTAGAATCTCACCCGATTACAACGGTATGTGTATTTTTTCCCTAGGCCATTCTGGTTAAGCGTTTGGAGCAGCAGAATTGCGAAAAATTGTTTGCCTTCTCAACCATTTCTTGGCTTCAAACTCCCATATCTCGCGAACGAATTGACCTAACCCAAAAATTCCTATTGCATCTGAAAGTAGAAACTCGCCCGATTACAACGGTATTTGTATTTTTTCCCTAGGCCATTCTGGTTAAACGTATGGAGCAGCAGAAGTGCGAAAAATTTGTTGTCTTCTCAACCATTTCTTAGCTTCAAACTCCCATACCTCGCGAACGGATTGACCTAACCCAAAAATTCCTATTGCATCTGAAAGTAGAAACTCGCCCGATTACAACGATATGCGTATTTTTTCCCTAGGTCATTCTGGTTAAGCGCTTGGAGCAGCAGAATTGCGAAAAATTTTATGCATTCTCAACCATTTCTTGGCTTCAAAGTCCCATATCTCGCGAACGGATTGATATAACCCAAAAATTCCTATTGCACCTGAAAGTAGAAACTCGCCCGATTACAACGGTATGTGTATTTTTTCCCTCGGCCATTCTGGTTAAGCGTTTGGAGCAGCAGAAGTGCGAAAAATTTGTTGTCTTCTCAACCATTTCTTAGCTTCAAACTCCCATATCTCGCGAACGGATTGACCTAACCCAAAAATTCCTATTGCATCTGAAAGTAGAAACTCGCCCGATTACAGCGGTATTTGTATTTTTTCCCTAGGCCATTCTGGTTAAGCGTTTGGAGCAGCAGAATTGTGAAAAATTTTTTGCCTTCTCTACCATTTCTTGGCTTCAAACTCCCATATCTCGCGAACGGATTGACCTATACCAAAAATTCCTATTGCATCTGAAAGTAGAAACTCGCCCGATTACAACGGTATGTGTATTTTTTCCCTAGGCTATTCTGCTTAAGCGTTTGGAGCAGCAGAATTGCGAAAAATTTTTTGCCTTCTCAACCATTTCTTGGCTTCAAACTCCCATATCTCGCGAACGGATTGACGTAACCCAAAGATTCCTGTTGCATCTGAAAGTAGAAACTCGCCCGATTACAACGGTATGTGCATTTTTTCCCTAGGCCATTCTGGTTAAGCGTTTGGAGCAGCAGAATTGCGAAAAATTTTTTGCCTTCTCAACCATTTCGTGTCTTCAAACTCCCATATCTCGCGAACGGATTGACCTAACCCAAAAATTTCTGTTGCATCTGAAAGTAGAAACTCGCCCGATTACAACGGTATGTGTATTTTTTCCCTAGGCCATTCTGGTTAAGCGTTTGGAGCAGCAGAATTGCGAAAAATTTTTTGCCTTCTCAACCATTTCTTGGCTTCAAACTCCCATATCTCGCGAACGGATTGACCTAACCCAAAAATTCCTGTTGCGTCTGAAAGTAGAAACTCGCCCGATTACAACGCTATGTGTATTTTTTCCCTAGGCCATTCTGGATAAGCGTTTGGAGCAGCAGAATTGCGAAGAATTTGTTGTCTTCTCAACCATTTCTTAGCTTCAAACTCCCATATCTCGCGAACGGACTGACCAAACCCAGAAGTTCCTGCTGCGTATGAAAGTAGAAACTCGCCCGATTACAACGATATGCGTATTTTTTCCCTAGGTCATTCTGGTTAAGCGCTTGGAGCAGCAGAATTGCGAAAAATTTTATGCATTCTCAACCATTTCTTGGCTTCAAAGTCCCATATCTCGCGAACGGATTGATATAACCCGAAAATTCCTATTGCACCTGAAAGTAGAAACTCGCCCGATTACAACGGTATGTGTATTTTTTCCCTCGGCCATTCTGGTTAAGCGTTTGGAGCAGCAGAAGTGCGAAAAATTTGTTGTCTTCTCAACCATTTCTTAGCTTCAAACTCCCATATCTCGCGAACGGATTGACGTAACCCAAAGATTCCTGTTGCATCTGAAAGTAGAAACTCGCCCGATTACAACGGTATGTGCATTTTTTCCCTAGGCCATTCTGGTTAAGCGTTTGGAGCAGCAGAATTGCGAAAAATTTTTTGCTTTCTCAACCATTTGGTGTCTTCAAACTCCCATATCTCGCGAACGGATTGACCTAACCCAAAAATTCCTGTTGCATCTGAAAGTAGAAACTCGCCAGATTACAACGGTATGTGTATTTTTTCCCTAGGCCATTCTGGTTAAGCGCTTGGAGCAGCAGAATTGCGAAAAATTTTTTGCATTCTCAACCATTTCTTGGCTTCAAACTCCCATATCTCGCGAACGGATTGACCTAACCCAAAAATTCCTATGGCATCTGAAAGTAGAATCTCACCCGATTACAACGGTATGTGTATTTTTTCCCTAGGCCATTCTGGTTAAGCGTTTGGAGCAGCAGAATTGCGAAAAATTGTTTGCCTTCTCAACCATTTCTTGGCTTCAAACTCCGATATCTCGCGAACGAATTGACCTAACCCAAAAATTCCTATTGCATCTGAAAGTAGAAACTCGCCCGATTACAACGGTATTTGTATTTTTTCCCTAGGCCATTCTGGTTAAGCGTATGGAGCAGCAGAAGTGCGAAAAATTTTTGCCTTCTCAACCATTTCTTGGCTTCAAATTCCCATATCTCGCGAACGGATTGACCTAACCCAAAAATTCCTATTGCATCTGAAAGTAGAAACTCGCCCGATTACAACGGTATGTGTATTTTTTCCCTTGGCCATTCTCGTTAAGCGTTTAGAGCAGCAGAATTGTGAAAAATTTTTTGCCTTCTCTACCATTTCTTGGCTTCAAACTCCCATATCTCGCGAACGGATTGACCTAACCCAATAATTCCTATTGCATCTGAAAGTAGAAACTCGCCCGATTACAACGGTATGTGTATTTTTACCCTAGGCTATTCTGGTTAAGCGTTTGGAGCAGCAGAATTGCGAAAAATTTATTGCCTCCTCAACCATTTCTTGTTTTCAAACACCCATATCTCGCGAACGCATTGACCTAACCCAAAAATTCCTATTGCATCTGAAAGTAGAAGTTCGCCCGATTCCAACGGTATGTGTATTTTTTCCCTAGGCCATTCTGGTTATGCGTTTGTAGCAGCAGAATTGCGAAAAATTTTTTACCTTCTCAACCATTTCTTAGCTTCAAAGTCCCATATCTCGCGAACGGATTGACCAAACCCAAAAATTCCTATTGCATCTGAAAGTAGAATCTCGCCCGATAACAACGGTATGTGTATTTTTTCCCTAGGCCATTCTGGTTATGCGTTTGTAGCAGCAGAATTGCGAAAATTTTTTTGCCTTCTCAACCATTTCTTAGCTTCAAAGTCCCATATCTCGCGAACGGATTGACCTAACCCAAAAATTCCTATTGCATCTGAAAGTAGAAACTCGCCCGATTACAGCGGTATTTGTATTTTTTCCCTAGGCCGTTCTGGTTAAGCGTTTGGAGCAGCAGAATTGCGAAAAATTTTTTGCCTTCTCAACCATTTCTTGGCTTCAAAGTCCCATATCTCGCGAACGGATTGATACAACCCAAAAATTCCTATTGCACCTGAAAGTAGAAACTCGCCCGATTACAACGGTATGTGTATTTTTTCCCTAGGCCATTCTGGTTAAGCGTTTGGAGCAGCAGAAGTGCGAAAAATTTGTTGTCTTCTCAACCATTTCTTAGCTTCAAACTCCCATATCTCGCGAACGGATTGACCAAACCCAGAAGTTCCTGCTGCGTCTGAAAGTAGAAACTCGCCCGATTACAACGATATGCGTATTTTTTCCCTAGGTCATTCTGGGTAAGCGCTTGGAGCAGCAGAATTGCGAAAAATTTTATGCATTCTCAACCATTTCTTGGCTTCAAAGTCCCATATCTCGCGAACGGATTGATATAACCCAAAAATTCCTATTGCACCTGAAAGTAGAAACTCGCCCGATTACAAAGGTATGTGTATTTTTTCCCTCGGCCATTCTGGTTAAGCGTTTGGAGCAGCAGAAGTGCGAAAAATTTGTTGTCTTCTCAACCATTTCTTAGCTTCAAACTCCCATATCTCGCGAACGGATTGACGTAACCCAAAGATTCCTGTTGCATCTGAAAGTAGAAACTCGCCCGATTACAACGGTATGTGCATTTTTTCCCTAGGCCATTCTGGTTAAGCGTTTGGAGCAGCAGAATTGCGAAAAATTTTTTGCCTTCTCAACCATTTCTTGGCTTCATACTCCCATATCTCGCGAACGGATTGACATAACCCAAAAATTCCTATTGCATCTGAAAGTAGAAACTCGCCCGATTACAACGGTATGTGTATTTTTTCCCTTGGCCATTCTCGTTAAGCGTTTGGAGCAGCAGAATTGTGAAAAATTTTTTGCCTTCTCTACCATTTCTTGGCTTCAAACTCCCATATCTCGCGAACGGATTGACCTAACCCAATAATTCCTATTGCATCTGAAAGTAGAAACTCGCCCGATTACAACGGTATGTGTATTTTTACCCTAGGCTATTCTGGTTAAGCGTTTGGAGCAGCAGAATTGCGAAAAATTTATTGCCTTCTCAACCATTTCTTGTTTTCAAACACCCATATCTCGCGAACGCATTGACCTAACCCAAAAATTCCTATTGCATCTGAAAGTAGAAACTCGCCCGATTACAACGGTATGTGTATTTTTTCCCTCGGCCATTCTGGTTAAGCGTTTGGAGCAGCAGAAGTGCGAAAAATTTGTTGTCTTCTCAACCATTTCTTAGCTTCAAACTCCCATATCTCGCGAACGGATTGACGTAACCCAAAGATTCCTGTTGCATCTGAAAGTAGAAACTCGCCCGATTACAACGGTATGTGCATTTTTTCCCTAGGCCATTCTGGTTAAGCGTTTGGAGCAGCAGAATTGCGAAAAATTTTTTGCCTTCTCAACCATTTCTTGGCTTCATACTCCCATATCTCGCGAACGGATTGACATAACCCAAAAATTCCTATTGCATCTGAAAGTAGGAACTCGCCCGATTACAACGGTATGTGTATTTTTTCCCTTGGCCATTCTCGTTAAGCGTTTGGAGCAGCAGAATTGTGAAAAATTTTTTGCCTTCTCTACCATTTCTTGGCTTCAAACTCCCATATCTCGCGAACGGATTGACCTAACCCAATAATTCCTATTGCATCTGAAAGTAGAAACTCGCCCGATTACAACGGTATGTGTATTTTTACCCTAGGCTATTCTGGTTAAGCGTTTGGAGCAGCAGAATTGCGAAAAATTTATTGCCTTCTCAACCATTTCTTGTTTTCAAACACCCATATCTCGCGAACGCATTGACCTAACCCAAAAATTCCTATTGCATCTGAAAGTAGAAGTTCGCCCGATTCCAACGGTATGTGTATTTTTTCCCTAGGCCATTCTGGTTATGCGTTTGTAGCAGCAGAATTGCGAAAAATTTTTTACCTTCTCAACCATTTCTTAGCTTCAAAGTCCCATATCTCGCGAACGGATTGACCAAACCCAAAAATTCCTATTGCATCTGAAAGTAGAAACTCGCCCGATAACAACGGTATGTGTATTTTTTCCCTAGGCCATTCTGGTTATGCGTTTGTAGCAGCAGAATTGCGAAAATTTTTTTGCCTTCTCAACCATTTCTTAGCTTCAAAGTCCCATATCTCGCGAACGGATTGACCTAACCCAAAAATTCCTATTGCATCTGAAAGTAGAAACTCGCCCGATTACAGCGGTATTTGTATTTTTTCCCTAGGCCGTTCTGGTTAAGCGTTAGGAGCAGCAGAATTGCGAAAAATTTTTTGCCTTCTCAACCATTTCTTGGCTTCAAAGTCCCATATCTCGCGAACGGATTGATATAACCCAAAAATTCCTATTGCACCTGAAAGTAGAAACTCGCCCGATTACAACGGTATGTGTATTTTTTCCCTAGGCCATTCTGGTTAAGCGTTTGGAGCAGCAGAAGTGCGAAAAATTTGTTGTCTTCTCAACCATTTCTTAGCTTCAAACTCCCATGTCTCGCGAACGGATTGACGTAACCCAAAGATTCCTGTTGCATCTGAAAGTAGAAACTCGCCCGATTACAACGGTATGTGCATTTTTTCTCTAGGCCATTCTGGTTAAGCGTTTGGAGCAGCAGAATTGCGAAAAATTTTTTGCCTTCTCAACCATTCCTTGCCTTCAAACTCCCATATCTCGCGAACGGATTGACCTAACCCAAAAATTCCTAATGCATCTGAAAGTAGAAACTCGCCCGATTACAACGGTATGTGTATTTTTTCCCTTGGCCATTCTCGTTGAGCGTTTGGAGCAGCAGAATTGTGAAAAATTTTCTGCCTTCTCTACCATTTCTTGGCTTCAAACTCCCATATCTCGCGAACGGATTGACCTAACCCAATAATTCCTATTGCATCTGAAAGTAGAAACTCGCCCGATTACAACGGTAAGTGTATTTTTACCCTAGGCTATTCTGGTTAAGCGTTTGGAGCAGCAGAATTGCGAAAAATTTTTTGCCTTCTCAACCATTTCTTGTTTTCAAACACCCATATCTCGCGAACGCATTGACCTAACCCAAAAATTCCTATTGCATCTGAAAGTAGAAGTTCGCCCGATTCCAACGGTATGTGTATTTTTTCCCTAGCCCATTCTGGTTAAGCGTTTGGAGCAGCAGAATTGCGAAAAATTTTTTGCCTTCTCATCCATTTCTTAGCTTCAAAGTCCCATATCTCGCGAACGGATTGGCCAAACCCAAAAATTCCTATTGCGTCTGAAAGTGGAAACTCGCCCGATAACAACGGTATGTGTATTTTTTCCCTAGCCCATTCTGGTTAAGCGTTTGGAGCAGCAGAATTGCGAAAAATTTTTTGCCTTCTCATCCATTTCTTAGCTTCAAAGTCCCATATCTCGCGAACGGATTGACCAAACCCAAAAATTCCTGCTGCGTCTGAAAGTAGAAACTCGCCCGATTACAACGGTATGCGTATTTTTTCCCTAGGCCATTCTGGTTAAGCATTTGGAGCAGCAGAATTGCGATAAATTTTTTGCCTTCTCAACCATTTCTTGGCTTCAAACTCCCATATCTCGCGAACGGATTGACCTAACCCAAAATTCCTATAGCATCTGAAAGTAGAAACTCGGCCGATTACAACGGTATGTGTATATTTTCCCTAGGCCATTCTGGTTAAGCGTTTGGAGCAGCAGAATTGCGAAAAATTTGTTGTCTTGTCAACCATTTCTTAGCTTCAAAGTCCCATATCTCGCGAAGGGATTGTCCTAACCCAAAACTTCCTATTGTAACTGAAAGTAGAAACTCATCCGATTACAACGGTATGTGTATTTTTTCCCTAGGCCATTCTGGTTAAGCGTTTGGAGCAGCAGAAGTGCGAAAAATTTGTTGTCTTCTCAACCATTTCTTAGCTTCAAACTCTCATATCTCGCGAACGGATTGACCTAACCCAAAAATTCCTGTTGCATCTGAAAGTAGAAACTCGCCCGATTACAACGGTATGTGTATTTTTTCCCTATGCCATTCTGGTTAAGCGTTTGGAGCAGCAGAATTGCGAAAAATTTTTTGCCTTCTCAACCATTTCGTGTCTTCAAACTCCCATATCTCGCGAACGGATTGACCTAACCCAAAAATTCCTATTGCATCTGAAAGTAGAAACTCGCCCGATTACAACAGTATGCGTATTTTTTCCCTAGCCCATTCTGTTTAAGCGTTTGGAGTAGCAGAATTGCGAAAAATTTTTTGCCTTCTCAACCATTTCTTAGCTTCAAAGTCCCATATCTCGCGAACGGATTGACCAAACCCAAAAATTCCTTCTGCGTCTGAAAGTAGAAATTCGCCCCATTACAACGGTATGTGTATTGTTTCCCTAGGCCATTCTGGTTAAGCGTTTGGAGCAACAGAATTGCGAAATATTTTTTGCCTTCTCAACCATTTCTTGGCTTCATACTCCCATATCTCGCGAACGGATTGACATAACCCAAAAATTCCTATTGCATCTGAAAGTAGAAACTCGCCCGATTACAACGGTATGTGTATTTTTTCCCTAGGCCATTCTGGTTAAGCGTTTGGAGCAGCAGAATTGCGAAAAATTTGTTGTCTTCTCAACCATTTCTTAGCTTCAAAGTCCCATATCTCGCGAACGGATTGACCTAACCCAAAAATTCCTATTGCATCTGAAAGTAGAAACACGCCCGCCTACAACGGTATGTGTATTTTTTCCCTAGGCCATTCTGGTTAAGCGTTTGGAGCAGCAGAATTGTGAAAAATTTTTTGCCTTCTCTACCATTTCTTGGCTTCAAACTCCCATATCTCGCGATCGGATTGACCTAACCCAAAAATTCCTGTTGCATCTGAAAGTAGAAACTCGCCCCATTACAACGGTATGTGTATTTTTTCCCGAGGCCATTCTGGTTAAGCGTTTGGAGAAGCAGAATTGCGAAAAATTTGTTGCCTTCTCAACCATTTCTTGTTTTCAAACACCCGTATCTCGCGAACGCATTGACCTAACCCAAAAATTCCTGTTGCATCTGAAAGTAGAAACTCGCCCGATTACAACGGTATGTGTATTTTTTCCCTAGGTCATTCTGGTTAAGCGTTTGTAGCAGCAGAATTGCGAAAAAATTCTTGCCTTCTCAACCATTTCTTGGCTTCAAAGTCCCATATCTCGCGAACGGATTGACCTAACCCAAAAATTCCTATTGCATCTGTAAGTAGAAACTCGCCCGATTACAACGGTATGTGTATTTTTTCCCTAGGCCATTCTGATTAAGCGTTTGGAGCAGCAGAATTGCGAAAAATTTTTTGCCTTCTCAACCATTTCTTGGCTTCAAACTCCCATATCTCGCGAACTGATTGACCTAACCCAAAAATTCCTATTGCATCTAAAAGTAGAAACTCGCTCGATTACAACGGTATGTATATTTTTCCCCTAGGCGATTCTGGTTAAGCGTTTGGAGCAGCAGAATTGTGAAAAATTGTTTGCCTTCTGTACCATTTCTTGGCTTCAAACTCCCATATCTCGCGAACGGATTGACATAACCCAAAAATTCCTATTGCATCTGATAGTAGAAACTCGCCCGATTACAAAGGTATGTGTATTTTTTCCCTAGGCCATTCTGGTAAAGCGTTTGGAGCAGCAGAATTGCGAAAAATTTTTTGCCTTCCTAACCACTTCTTGGCTTCAAAGTCCCATATCTCGCGAACGGATTGACCTAACCCAAAAATTCCTATAGCATCTGAAAGTAGAAACTCGCCCGATTACAACGGTATGTGTATTTTTTCCCTAGGCCATTCTGGTTAAGCGTTTCGAGCAGCAGAAGTGCGAAAAATTGTTTGCCTTCTGTACCATTTCTTGGCTTCAAACTCCCATATCTCGCGAACGGATTGACCAAACCCAAAAATTCCTGCTGCGTCTGAAAGTAGAAACTCGCCCGATTACAACGGTATGCGTATTTTTTCCCTAGGCCATTCTGGTTAAGCGTTTGGAGCAGCAGAATTGCGAAAAATTTTTTGCCTTCTCAACCATTTCTTGGCTTCAAAGTCCCATATCTCGCGAACGGATTGACCTAACCCAAAAATTCCTATTGCATCTGAAAGTAGAAACTCGCCCGATTACAACGGTTTTTGTATTTTTTCCCTAGGCCATTCTGGTTAAGCGTTTGGAGCAGCAGAATTGCGAAAAATTTTTTGCCTTCTCAACCATTTCTTGGCTTCAAAGTCCCATATCTCGCGAACGGATTGACCTAACCCAAAAATTCCTATTGTATCTGAAAGTAGAAACTCGCCCGATTACAACGGTATGTGTATTTTTTCCGTAGGCCATTCTGGTTAAGCGTTTGTAGCAGCAGAATTGCGAAAAAATTCTTGCCTTCTCAACCATTTCTTGGCTTCAAAGTCCCACCTCTCGCGAACGGATTGACCTAACCCAAAAATTCCTATTGCATCTGAAAGTAGAAACTCGCCCGATTACAACGGTATGTGTATTTTTTCCCGAGGCCATTCTGGTTAAGCGTTTGGAGAAGCAGAATTGCGAAAAATTTGTTGCCTTCTCAACCATTTCTTGTTTTCAAACACCCGTATCTCGCGAACGCATTGACCTAACCCAAAAATTCCTGTTGCATCTGAAAGTAGAAACTCGCCCGATTACAACGGTATGTGTATTTTTTCCCTAGGCCATTCTGGTTAAGCGTTTGGAGCAGCAGAATTGCGAAAAATTTTTTGCCTTCTCAACCATTTCTTGGCTTCAAAGTCCCATATCTCGCGAACGGATTGACCTAACCCAAAAATTCCTATTGTATCTGAAAGTAGAAACTCGCCCGATTACAACGGTATGTGTATTTTTTCCCTAGGTCATTCTGGTTAAGCGTTTTGTAGCAGCAGAATTGCGAAAAAAATTCTTGCCTTCTCAACCATTTCTTGGCTTCAAAGTCCCATATCTCGCGAACGGATTGACCTAACCCAAAAATTCCTATTGCATCTGTAAGTAGAAACTCGCCCGATTACAACGGTATGTGTATTTTTTCCCTAGGCCATTCTGATTAAGCGTTTGGAGCAGCAGAATTGCGAAAAATTTTTTGCCTTCTCAACCATTTCTTGGCTTCAAACTCCCATATCTCGCGAACTGATTGACCTAACCCAAAAATTCCTATTGCATCTAAAAGTAGAAACTCGCTCGATTACAACGGTATGTATATTTTTCCCCTAGGCGATTCTGGTTAAGCGTTTGGAGCAGCAGAATTGTGAAAAATTGTTTGCCTTCTGTACCATTTCTT
>NW_027480054.1:0-42763 GCF_051014685.1 Ptiloglossa arizonensis | reverse complement strand
AAAACTACTCATACCGTTGTAATGGGGCGAGTTTCTACTTTCAGATGCAACAGAAACTTTGCGGATTGGTCAATCCGTTCGCGAGATATGGCAGTTTTGATGTAAGAAACGCTTGAGAAACTCTAAATTTCGCAGTTCTGATGCTCGAAACGAATAACTAGAACGGCCTAGGGGAAAACTACACATACCGTTGTAATGGGGCGAGTTTCTACTTTCAGATGCAACAGAAACTTTGCGAATTGGTCAATCCGTTCGCGAGATATGGCAGTTTTGACGTAAGAAACGCTTGAGAAACTCCAAATTTTCGCAGTTCTGACGCTCGAAACGAATAACTAGAACGGCCTAGGGGAAAACTACACATACCGTTGTAATGGGGCGAGTTTCTACTTTCAGATGCAACAGAAACTTTGCGGATTGGTCAATCCGTTCGCGAGATATGGCAGTTTTGAGGTAAGAAACGCGTGAGAAACTCAAAATTTTCGCAGTTCTGATGCTCGAAACGAATAACTAGAACGGCCTAGGGGAAAACTACTCATACCGTTGTAATCGGGAGAGCTTCTACTTTCAGATGCAACAGAAATTTTGCGTATTGGTCAATCCGTTCGCGAGATATGGCAGTTTTGAGGTAAGAAACGCTTGAGAAACTCCAAATTTTCGCAGTTCTGATGCTCGAAACGAATAACTAGAACGGCCTAGGGGAAAACTACTCATACCGTTGTAATGGGGCGAGTTTCTACTTTCAGATGCAACAGAAACTTTGCGGATTGGTCAATCCGTTCGCGAGATATGGCAGTTTTGAGGTAAGAAACGCTTGAGAAACTCAAAATTTTCGCAGTTCTGATGCTCGAAACGAATAACTAGAACGGCCTAGGGGAAAACTACACATACCATTGTAATGGGGCGAGTTTCTACTTTCAGATGCAACAGAAACTTTGCGGATTGGTCAATCCGTTCGCGAGATATGGCAGTTTTGACGTAAGAAACGCTTGAGAAACTCCAAATTTTCGCAGTTCTGACGCTCGAAACGAATAACTAGAACGGCCTTGGGGAAAACTACTCATACCGTTGTAATGGGGCGAGTTTCTACTTTCAGATGCAACAGAAACTTTGCGGATTGGTCAATCCGTTCGCGAGATATGGCAGTTTTGAGGTAAGAAACGCTTGAGAAACTCAAAATTTTCGCAGTTCTGATGCTCGAAACGAATAACTAGAACGGCCTAGGGGAAAACTACACATATCGTTGTAATGGGGCGAGTTTCTACTTTCAGATGCAACAGATACTTTGCGGATTGGTCAATCCGTTCGCGAGATATGGCAGTTTTGAGGTAAGAAACGCTTGAGAAACTCCAAATTTTCGCAGTTCTGATACTCGAAACGAATAACTAGAACGGCCTAGGGGAAAACTACTCATACCGTTGTAATGGGGCGAGTTTCTACTTTCAGATGCAACAGAAACTTTGCGGATTGGTCAATCCGTTCGCGAGATATGGTAGTTTTGAGGTAAGAAACGCTTGAGAAACTCCAAATTTTCGCAGTTCTGATGCTCGAAACGAATAACTAGAACGGCCTAGGGGAAAACTACTTATACCGTTGTAATGGGGCGAGTTTCTACTTTCAGATGCAACAGAAACTTTGCGGATTGGTCAATCCGTTCGCGAGATATGGCAGTTTTGAGGTAAGAAACGCTTGAGAAACTCAAATTTTCGCAGTTCTGATGCTCGAAACGAATAACTAGAACGGCCTAGGGGAAAACTACACATACCGTTGTAATGGGGCGAGTTTCTACTTTCAGATGCAACAGAAACTTTGCGGATTGGTCAATCCGTTCGCGAGATATGGCAGTTTTGACGTAAGAAACGCTTGAGAAACTCCAAATTTTCGCAGTTCTGACGCTCGAAACGAATAACTAGAACGGCCTAGGGGAAAACTACTCATACCGTTGTAATGGGGCGAGTTTCTACTTTCAGATGCAACAGAAACTTTGCGGATTGGTCAATCCGTTCGCGAGATATGGCAGTTTTGAGGTAAGAAACGCTTGAGAAACTCAAAATTTTCGCAGTTCCGATGCTCGAAACGAATAACTAGAACGGCCTAGGGGAAAACTACTCATACCGTTGTAATGGGGCGAGTTTCTACTTTCAGATGCAACAGAAACTTTGCGGATTGGTCAATCCGTTCGCGAGATATGGCAGTTTTGAGGTAAGAAACGCTTGAGAAACTCCAAATTTTCGCAGTTCTGATGCTCGAAACGAATAACTAGAACGGCCTAGGGGAAAACTACACATACCGTTGTAATGGGGCGAGTTTCTACTTTCAGATGCAACAGATACTTTGCGGATTGGTCAATCCGTTCGCGAGATATGGCAGTTTTGAAGTAAGAAACGCTTGAGAAACTCAAAATTTTCGCAGTTCTGATGCTCGAAACGAATAACTAGAACGGCCTAGGGGAAAACTACACATACCGTTGTCATGGGGCGAGTTTCTACTTTCAGATGCAAGAGAAACTTTGCGGATTGGTCAATCCGTTCGCGAGCTATGGCAGTTTTGAGGTAAGAAACGCTTGAGAAACTCCAAATTTTCGCAGTTCTGATGCTCGAAACTAATAACTAGAACTGCCTAGGGGAAAACTACTCATACCGTTGTAATGGGGCGAGTTTCTACTTTCAGATGCAACAGAAACTTTGCGGATTGGTCAATCCGTTCGCGAGATATGGCAGTTTTGAGGTAAGAAACGCTTGAGAAACTCCAAATTTTCGCAGTTCTGATGCTCGAAACGAATAACTAGAACGGCCTAGGCGAAAACTACACATACCGTTGTAATGGGGCGAGTTTCTACTTTCAGATGCAACAGAAACTTTGCGGATTGGTCAATCCGTTCGCGAGATATGGCAGTTTTGATGTAAGAAACGCTTGAGAAACTCAAAATTTTCGCAGTTCCGATGCTCGAAACGAATAACTAGAACGGCCTAGGGGAAAACTACTCATACCGTTGTAATGGGGCGAGTTTCTACTTTCAGATGCATCAGAAACTTTGCGGATTGATCAATCCGTTCGCGAGATATGGCAGTTTTGAGGTAAGAAACGCATGAGAAACTCCAAATTTTCGCAGTTCTGATGCTCGAAACGAATAACTAGAACGGCCTAGGGGAAAACTACTCATACCGTTGTAATGGGGCGAGTTTCTACTTTCAGATGCAACAGAAACTTTGCGGATTGGTCAATCCGTTCGCGAGATATGGCAGTTTTGAGGTAAGAAACGCTTGAGAAACTCAAAATTTTCGCAGTTCTGATGCTCGAAACGAATAACTAGAACGGCCTAGGGGAAAACTACACATACCGTTGTAATGGGGCGAGTTTCTACTTTCAGATGCAACAGAAACTTTGCGAATTGGTCAATCCGTTCGCGAGATATGGCAGTTTTGACGTAAGAAACGCTTGAGAAACTCCAAATTTTCGCAGTTCTGACGCTCGAAACGAATAACTAGAACGGCCTAGGGGAAAACTACACATACCGTTGTAATGGGGCGAGTTTCTACTTTCAGATGCAACAGAAACTTTGCGGATTGGTCAATCCGTTCGCGAGATATGGCAGTTTTGAGGTAAGAAACGCGTGAGAAACTCAAAATTTTCGCAGTTCTGATGCTCGAAACGAATAACTAGAACGGCCTAGGGGAAAACTACTCATACCGTTGTAATCGGGAGAGCTTCTACTTTCAGATGCAACAGAAATTTTGCGTATTGGTCAATCCGTTCGCGAGATATGGCAGTTTTGAGGTAAGAAACGCTTGAGAAACTCCAAATTTTCGCAGTTCTGATGCTCGAAACGAATAACTAGAACGGCCTAGGGCAAAACTACTCATACCGTTGTAATGGGGCGAGTTTCTACTTTCAGATGCAACAGAAACTTTGCGGATTGGTCAATCCGTTCGCGAGATATGGCAGTTTTGAGGTAAGAAACGCTTGAGAAACTCCAAATTTTCGCAGTTCTGATGCTCGAAACGAATAACTAGAACGGCCTAGGGCAAAACTACTCATACCGTTGTAATGGGGCGAGTTTCTACTTTCAGATGCAACAGAAACTTTGCGGATTGGTCAATCCGTTCGCGAGATATGGCAGTTTTGAGGTAAGAAACGCTTGAGAAACTCAAAATTTTCGCAGTTCTGATGCTCGAAACGAATAACTAGAACGGCCTAGGGGAAAACTACACATATCGTTGTAATGGGGCGAGTTTCTACTTTCAGATGCAACAGAAACTTTGCGGATTGGTCAATCCGTTCGCGAGATATGGCAGTTTTGACGTAAGAAACGCTTGAGAAACTCCAAATTTTCGCAGTTCTGACGCTCGAAACGAATAACTAGAACGGCCTAGGGGAAAACTACTCATACCGTTGTAATGGGGCGAGTTTCTACTTTCAGATGCAACAGAAACTTTGCGGATTGGTCAATCCGTTCGCGAGATATGGCAGTTTTGAGGTAAGAAACGCTTGAGAAACTCCAAATTTTCGCAGTTCTGATGCTCGAAACGAATAACTAGAACGGCCTAGGCGAAAACTACACATACCGTTGTAATGGGGCGAGTTTCTACTTTCAGATGCAACAGAAACTTTGCGGATTGGTCAATCCGTTCGCGAGATATGGCAGTTTTGAGGTAAGAAACGCTTGAGAAACTCAAAATTTTCGCAGTTCCGATGCTCGAAACGAATAACTAGAACGGCCTAGGGGAAAACTACTCATACCGTTGTAATGGGGCGAGTTTCTACTTTCAGATGCAACAGAAACTTTGCGGATTGGTCAATCCGTTCGCGAGATATGGCAGTTTTGATGTAAGAAACGCTTGAGAAACTCTAAATTTTCGCAGTTCTGATGCTCGAAACGAATAACTAGAACGGCCTAGGGGAAAACTACACATACCGTTGTAATGGGGCGAGTTTCTACTTTCAGATGCAACAGAAACTTTGCGAATTGGTCAATCCGTTCGCGAGATATGGCAGTTTTGACGTAAGAAACGCTTGAGAAACTCCAAATTTTCGCAGTTCTGACGCTCGAAACGAATAACTAGAACGGCCTAGGGGAAAACTACACATACCGTTGTAATGGGGCGAGTTTCTACTTTCAGATGCAACAGAAACTTTGCGGATTGGTCAATCCGTTCGCGAGATATGGCAGTTTTGAGGTAAGAAACGCGTGAGAAACTCAAAATTTTCGCAGTTCTGATGCTCGAAACGAATAACTAGAACGGCCTAGGGGAAAACTACTCATACCGTTGTAATCGGGAGAGCTTCTACTTTCAGATGCAACAGAAATTTTGCGTATTGGTCAATCCGTTCGCGAGATATGGCAGTTTTGAGGTAAGAAACGCTTGAGAAACTCCAAATTTTCGCAGTTCTGATGCTCGAAACGAATAACTAGAACGGCCTAGGGGAAAACTACTCATACCGTTGTAATGGGGCGAGTTTCTACTTTCAGATGCAACAGAAACTTTGCGGATTGGTCAATCCGTTCGCGAGATATGGCAGTTTTGAGGTAAGAAACGCTTGAGAAACTCAAAATTTTCGCAGTTCCGATGCTCGAAACGAATAACTAGAACGGCCTAGGGGAAAACTACTCATACCGTTGTAATGGGGCGAGTTTCTACTTTCAGATGCAACAGAAACTTTGCGGATTGGTCAATCCGTTCGCGAGATATGGCAGTTTTGAGGTAAGAAACGCTTGAGAAACTCCAAATTTTCGCAGTTCTGATGCTCGAAACGAATAACTAGAACGGCCTAGGGGAAAACTACACATACCGTTGTAATGGGGCGAGTTTCTACTTTCAGATGCAACAGATACTTTGCGGATTGGTCAATCCGTTCGCGAGATATGGCAGTTTTGAAGTAAGAAACGCTTGAGAAACTCAAAATTTTCGCAGTTCTGATGCTCGAAACGAATAACTAGAACGGCCTAGGGGAAAACTACACATACCGTTGTCATGGGGCGAGTTTCTACTTTCAGATGCAAGAGAAACTTTGCGGATTGGTCAATCCGTTCGCGAGATATGGCAGTTTTGAGGTAAGAAACGCTTGAGAAACTCCAAATTTTCGCAGTTCTGATGCTCGAAACTAATAACTAGAACTGCCTAGGGGAAAACTACTCATACCGTTGTAATGGGGCGAGTTTCTACTTTCAGATGCAACAGAAACTTTGCGGATTGGTCAATCCGTTCGCGAGATATGGCAGTTTTGAGGTAAGAAACGCTTGAGAAACTCCAAATTTTCGCAGTTCTGATGCTCGAAACGAATAACTAGAACGGCCTAGGCGAAAACTACACATACCGTTGTAATGGGGCGAGTTTCTACTTTCAGATGAAACAGAAACTTTGCGGATTGGTCAATCCGTTCGCGAGATATGGCAGTTTTGAGGTAAGAAACGCTTGAGAAACTCAAAATTTTCGCAGTTCCGATGCTCGAAACGAATAACTAGAACGGCCTAGGGGAAAACTACTCATACCGTTGTAATGGGGCGAGTTTCTACTTTCAGATGCAACAGAAACTTTGCGGATTGGTCAATCCGTTCGCGAGATATGGCAGTTTTGATGTAAGAAACGCTTGAGAAACTCAAAATTTTCGCAGTTCTGATGCTCGAAACGAATAACTAGAACGGCCTAGGGGAAAACTACACATACCGTTGTAATGGGGCGAGTTTCTACTTTCAGATGCAACAGAAACTTTGCGGATTGGTCAATCCGTTCGCGAGATATGGCAGTTTTGACGTAAGAAACGCTTGAGAAACTCCAAATTTTCGCAGTTCTGACGCTCGAAACGAATAACTAGAACGGCCTAGGGGAAAACTACTCATACCGTTGTAATGGGGCGAGTTTCTACTTTCAGATGCAACAGAAACTTTGCGGATTGGTCAATCCGTTCGCGAGATATGGCAGTTTTGAGGTAAGAAACGCTTGAGAAACTCAAAATTTTCGCAGTTCCGATGCTCGAAACGAATAACTAGAACGGCCTAGGGGAAAACTACTCATACCGTTGTAATGGGGCGAGTTTCTACTTTCAGATGCAACAGAAACTTTGCGGATTGGTCAATCCGTTCGCGAGATATGGCAGTTTTGAGGTAAGAAACGCTTGAGAAACTCAAAATTTTCGCAGTTCCGATGCTCGAAACGAATAACTAGAACGGCCTAGGGGAAAACTACTCATACCGTTGTAATGGGGCGAGTTTCTACTTTCAGATGCAACAGAAACTTTGCGGATTGGTCAATCCGTTCGCGAGATATGGCAGTTTTGATGTAAGAAACGCTTGAGAAACTCAAAATTTTCGCAGTTCTGATGCTCGAAACGAATAACTAGAACGGCCTAGGGGAAAACTACACATACCGTTGTAATGGGGCGAGTTTCTACTTTCAGATGCAACAGAAACTTTGCGGATTGGTCAATCCGTTCGCGAGATATGGCAGTTTTGACGTAAGAAACGCTTGAGAAACTCCAAATTTTCGCAGTTCTGACGCTCGAAACGAATAACTAGAACGGCCTAGGGGAAAACTACTCATACCGTTGTAATGGGGCGAGTTTCTACTTTCAGATGCAACAGAAACTTTGCGGATTGGTCAATCCGTTCGCGAGATATGGCAGTTTTGACGTAAGAAACGCTTGAGAAACTCAAAATTTTCGCAGTTCCGATGCTCGAAACGAATAACTAGAACGGCCTAGGGGAAAACTACTCATACCGTTGTAATGGGGCGAGTTTCTACTTTCAGATGCAACAGAAACTTTGCGGATTGGTCAATCCGTTCGCGAGATATGGCAGTTTTGAGGTAAGAAACGCTTGAGAAACTCCAAATTTTCGCAGTTCTGATGCTCGAAACGAATAACTAGAACGGCCTAGGGGAAAACTACACATACCGTTGTAATGGGGCGAGTTTCTACTTTCAGATGCAACAGATACTTTGCGGATTGGTCAATCCGTTCGCGAGATATGGCAGTTTTGAAGTAAGAAACGCTTGAGAAACTCAAAATTTTCGCAGTTCTGATGCTCGAAACGAATAACTAGAACGGCCTAGGGGAAAACTACACATACCGTTGTCATGGGGCGAGTTTCTACTTTCAGATGCAAGAGAAACTTTGCGGATTGGTCAATCCGTTCGCGAGATATGGCAGTTTTGAGGTAAGAAACGCTTGAGAAACTCCAAATTTTCGCAGTTCTGATGCTCGAAACTAATAACTAGAACTGCCTAGGGGAAAACTACTCATACCGTTGTAATGGGGCGAGTTTCTACTTTCAGATGCAACAGAAACTTTGCGGATTGGTCAATCCGTTCGCGAGATATGGCAGTTTTGAGGTAAGAAACGCTTGAGAAACTCCAAATTTTCGCAGTTCTGATGCTCGAAACGAATAACTAGAACGGCCTAGGCGAAAACTACACATACCGTTGTAATGGGGCGAGTTTCTACTTTCAGATGCAACAGAAACTTTGCGGATTGGTCAATCCGTTCGCGAGATATGGCAGTTTTGAGGTAAGAAACGCTTGAGAAACTCAAAATTTTCGCAGTTCCGATGCTCGAAACGAATAACTAGAACGGCCTAGGGGAAAACTACTCATACCGTTGTATTGGGGCGAGTTTCTACTTTCAGATGCAACAGAAACTTTGCGGATTGGTCAATCCGTTCGCGAGATATGGCAGTTTTGATGTAAGAAACGCTTGAGAAACTCTAAATTTTCGCAGTTCTGATGCTCGAAACGAATAACTAGAACGGCCTAGGGGAAAACTACACATACCGTTGTAATGGGGCGAGTTTCTACTTTCAGATGCAACAGAAACTTTGCGAATTGGTCAATCCGTTCGCGAGATATGGCAGTTTTGACGTAAGAAACGCTTGAGAAACTCCAAATTTTCGCAGTTCTGACGCTCGAAACGAATAACTAGAACGGCCTAGGGGAAAACTACACATACCGTTGTAATGGGGCGAGTTTCTACTTTCAGATGCAACAGAAACTTTGCGGATTGGTCAATCCGTTCGCGAGATATGGCAGTTTTGACGTAAGAAACGCTTGAGAAACTCCAAATTTTCGCAGTTCTGACGCTCGAAACGAATAACTAGAACGGCCTAGGGGAAAACTACTCATACCGTTGTAATGGGGCGAGTTTCTACTTTCAGATGCAACAGAAACTTTGCGGATTGGTCAATCCGTTCGCGAGATATGGCAGTTTTGAGGTAAGAAACGCTTGAGAAACTCAAAATTTTCGCAGTTCCGATGCTCGAAACGAATAACTAGAACGGCCTAGGGGAAAACTACTCATACCGTTGTAATGGGGCGAGTTTCTACTTTCAGATGCAACAGAAACTTTGCGGATTGGTCAATCCGTTCGCGAGATATGGCAGTTTTGAGGTAAGAAACGCTTGAGAAACTCAAAATTTTCGCAGTTCCGATGCTCGAAACGAATAACTAGAACGGCCTAGGGGAAAACTACTCATACCGTTGTAATGGGGCGAGTTTCTACTTTCAGATGCAACAGAAACTTTGCGGATTGGTCAATCCGTTCGCGAGATATGGCAGTTTTGATGTAAGAAACGCTTGAGAAACTCAAAATTTTCGCAGTTCTGATGCTCGAAACGAATAACTAGAACGGCCTAGGGGAAAACTACACATACCGTTGTAATGGGGCGAGTTTCTACTTTCAGATGCAACAGAAACTTTGCGGATTGGTCAATCCGTTCGCGAGATATGGCAGTTTTGACGTAAGAAACGCTTGAGAAACTCCAAATTTTCGCAGTTCTGACGCTCGAAACGAATAACTAGAACGGCCTAGGGGAAAACTACTCATACCGTTGTAATGGGGCGAGTTTCTACTTTCAGATGCAACAGAAACTTTGCGGATTGGTCAATCCGTTCGCGAGATATGGCAGTTTTGAGGTAAGAAACGCTTGAGAAACTCAAAATTTTCGCAGTTCCGATGCTCGAAACGAATAACTAGAACGGCCTAGGGGAAAACTACTCATACCGTTGTAATGGGGCGAGTTTCTACTTTCAGATGCAACAGAAACTTTGCGGATTGGTCAATCCGTTCGCGAGATATGGCAGTTTTGAGGTAAGAAACGCTTGAGAAACTCCAAATTTTCGCAGTTCTGATGCTCGAAACGAATAACTAGAACGGCCTAGGGGAAAACTACACATACCGTTGTAATGGGGCGAGTTTCTACTTTCAGATGCAACAGATACTTTGCGGATTGGTCAATCCGTTCGCGAGATATGGCAGTTTTGAAGTAAGAAACGCTTGAGAAACTCAAAATTTTCGCAGTTCTGATGCTCGAAACGAATAACTAGAACGGCCTAGGGGAAAACTACACATACCGTTGTCATGGGGCGAGTTTCTACTTTCAGATGCAAGAGAAACTTTGCGGATTGGTCAATCCGTTCGCGAGATATGGCAGTTTTGAGGTAAGAAACGCTTGAGAAACTCCAAATTTTCGCAGTTCTGATGCTCGAAACTAATAACTAGAACTGCCTAGGGGAAAACTACTCATACCGTTGTAATGGGGCGAGTTTCTACTTTCAGATGCAACAGAAACTTTGCGGATTGGTCAATCCGTTCGCGAGATATGGCAGTTTTGAGGTAAGAAACGCTTGAGAAACTCCAAATTTTCGCAGTTCTGATGCTCGAAACGAATAACTAGAACGGCCTAGGCGAAAACTACACATACCGTTGTAATGGGGCGAGTTTCTACTTTCAGATGCAACAGAAACTTTGCGGATTGGTCAATCCGTTCGCGAGATATGGCAGTTTTGAGGTAAGAAACGCTTGAGAAACTCAAAATTTTCGCAGTTCCGATGCTCGAAACGAATAACTAGAACGGCCTAGGGGAAAACTACTCATACCGTTGTATTGGGGCGAGTTTCTACTTTCAGATGCAACAGAAACTTTGCGGATTGGTCAATCCGTTCGCGAGATATGGCAGTTTTGATGTAAGAAACGCTTGAGAAACTCTAAATTTTCGCAGTTCTGATGCTCGAAACGAATAACTAGAACGGCCTAGGGGAAAACTACACATACCGTTGTAATGGGGCGAGTTTCTACTTTCAGATGCAACAGAAACTTTGCGAATTGGTCAATCCGTTCGCGAGATATGGCAGTTTTGACGTAAGAAACGCTTGAGAAACTCCAAATTTTCGCAGTTCTGACGCTCGAAACGAATAACTAGAACGGCCTAGGGGAAAACTACACATACCGTTGTAATGGGGCGAGTTTCTACTTTCAGATGCAACAGAAACTTTGCGGATTGGTCAATCCGTTCGCGAGATATGGCAGTTTTGAGGTAAGAAACGCGTGAGAAACTCAAAATTTTCGCAGTTCTGATGCTCGAAACGAATAACTAGAACGGCCTAGGGGAAAACTACTCATACCGTTGTAATCGGGAGAGCTTCTACTTTCAGATGCAACAGAAATTTTGCGTATTGGTCAATCCGTTCGCGAGATATGGCAGTTTTGAGGTAAGGAACGCTTGAGAAACTCCAAATTTTCGCAGTTCTGATGCTCGAAACGAATAACTAGAACGGCCTAGGGGAAAACTACTCATACCGTTGTAATGGGGCGAGTTTCTACTTTCAGATGCAACAGAAACTTTGCGGATTGGTCAATCCGTTCGCGAGATATGGCAGTTTTGAGGTAAGAAACGCTTGAGAAACTCAAAATTTTCGCAGTTCTGATGCTCGAAACGAATAACTAGAACGGCCTAGGGGAAAACTACACATACCATTGTAATGGGGCGAGTTTCTACTTTCAGATGCAACAGAAACTTTGCGGATTGGTCAATCCGTTCGCGAGATATGGCAGTTTTGACGTAAGAAACGCTTGAGAAACTCCAAATTTTCGCAGTTCTGACGCTCGAAACGAATAACTAGAACGGCCTTGGGGAAAACTACTCATACCGTTGTAATGGGGCGAGTTTCTACTTTCAGATGCAACAGAAACTTTGCGGATTGGTCAATCCGTTCGCGAGATATGGCAGTTTTGAGGTAAGAAACGCTTGAGAAACTCAAAATTTTCGCAGTTCTGATGCTCGAAACGAATAACTAGAACGGCCTAGCGGAAAACTACACATATCGTTGTAATGGGGCGAGTTTCTACTTTCAGATGCAACAGATACTTTGCGGATTGGTCAATCCGTTCGCGAGATATGGCAGTTTTGAGGTAAGAAACGCTTGAGAAACTCCAAATTTTCGCAGTTCTGATACTCGAAACGAATAACTAGAACGGCCTAGGGGAAAACTACTCATACCGTTGTAATGGGGCGAGTTTCTACTTTCAGATGCAACAGAAACTTTGCGGATTGGTCAATCCGTTCGCGAGATATGGTAGTTTTGAGGTAAGAAACGCTTGAGAAACTCCAAATTTTCGCAGTTCTGATGCTCGAAACGAATAACTAGAACGGCCTAGGGGAAAACTACACATACCGTTGTAATGGGGCGAGTTTCTACTTTCAGATGCAACAGAAACTTTGCGAATTGGTCAATCCGTTCGCGAGATATGGCAGTTTTGACGTAAGAAACGCTTGAGAAACTCAAAATTTTCGCAGTTCCGATGCTCGAAACGAATAACTAGAACGGCCTAGGGGAAAACTACTCATACCGTTGTAATGGGGCGAGTTTCTACTTTCAGATGCAACAGAAACTTTGCGGATTGGTCAATCCGTTCGCGAGATATGGCAGTTTTGAGGTAAGAAACGCTTGAGAAACTCCAAATTTTCGCAGTTCTGATGCTCGAAACGAATAACTAGAACGGCCTAGGGGAAAACTACACATACCGTTGTAATGGGGCGAGTTTCTACTTTCAGATGCAACAGATACTTTGCGGATTGGTCAATCCGTTCGCGAGATATGGCAGTTTTGAAGTAAGAAACGCTTGAGAAACTCAAAATTTTCGCAGTTCTGATGCTCGAAACGAATAACTAGAACGGCCTAGGGGAAAACTACACATACCGTTGTCATGGGGCGAGTTTCTACTTTCAGATGCAAGAGAAACTTTGCGGATTGGTCAATCCGTTCGCGAGATATGGCAGTTTTGAGGTAAGAAACGCTTGAGAAACTCCAAATTTTCGCAGTTCTGATGCTCGAAACTAATAACTAGAACTGCCTAGGGGAAAACTACTCATACCGTTGTAATGGGGCGAGTTTCTACTTTCAGATGCAACAGAAACTTTGCGGATTGGTCAATCCGTTCGCGAGATATGGCAGTTTTGAGGTAAGAAACGCTTGAGAAACTCCAAATTTTCGCAGTTCTGATGCTCGAAACGAATAACTAGAACGGCCTAGGCGAAAACTACACATACCGTTGTAATGGGGCGAGTTTCTACTTTCAGATGCAACAGAAACTTTGCGGATTGGTCAATCCGTTCGCGAGATATGGCAGTTTTGAGGTAAGAAACGCTTGAGAAACTCAAAATTTTCGCAGTTCCGATGCTCGAAACGAATAACTAGAACGGCCTAGGGGAAAACTACTCATACCGTTGTATTGGGGCGAGTTTCTACTTTCAGATGCAACAGAAACTTTGCGGATTGGTCAATCCGTTCGCGAGATATGGCAGTTTTGATGTAAGAAACGCTTGAGAAACTCTAAATTTTCGCAGTTCTGATGCTCGAAACGAATAACTAGAACGGCCTAGGGGAAAACTACACATACCGTTGTAATGGGGCGAGTTTCTACTTTCAGATGCAACAGAAACTTTGCGAATTGGTCAATCCGTTCGCGAGATATGGCAGTTTTGACGTAAGAAACGCTTGAGAAACTCCAAATTTTCGCAGTTCTGACGCTCGAAACGAATAACTAGAACGGCCTAGGGGAAAACTACACATACCGTTGTAATGGGGCGAGTTTCTACTTTCAGATGCAACAGAAACTTTGCGGATTGGTCAATCCGTTCGCGAGATATGGCAGTTTTGACGTAAGAAACGCTTGAGAAACTCCAAATTTTCGCAGTTCTGACGCTCGAAACGAATAACTAGAACGGCCTAGGGGAAAACTACTCATACCGTTGTAATGGGGCGAGTTTCTACTTTCAGATGCAACAGAAACTTTGCGGATTGGTCAATCCGTTCGCGAGATATGGCAGTTTTGAGGTAAGAAACGCTTGAGAAACTCAAAATTTTCGCAGTTCCGATGCTCGAAACGAATAACTAGAACGGCCTAGGGGAAAACTACTCATACCGTTGTAATGGGGCGAGTTTCTACTTTCAGATGCAACAGAAACTTTGCGGATTGGTCAATCCGTTCGCGAGATATGGCAGTTTTGAGGTAAGAAACGCTTGAGAAACTCAAAATTTTCGCAGTTCCGATGCTCGAAACGAATAACTAGAACGGCCTAGGGGAAAACTACTCATACCGTTGTAATGGGGCGAGTTTCTACTTTCAGATGCAACAGAAACTTTGCGGATTGGTCAATCCGTTCGCGAGATATGGCAGTTTTGATGTAAGAAACGCTTGAGAAACTCAAAATTTTCGCAGTTCTGATGCTCGAAACGAATAACTAGAACGGCCTAGGGGAAAACTACACATACCGTTGTAATGGGGCGAGTTTCTACTTTCAGATGCAACAGAAACTTTGCGGATTGGTCAATCCGTTCGCGAGATATGGCAGTTTTGACGTAAGAAACGCTTGAGAAACTCCAAATTTTCGCAGTTCTGACGCTCGAAACGAATAACTAGAACGGCCTAGGGGAAAACTACTCATACCGTTGTAATGGGGCGAGTTTCTACTTTCAGATGCAACAGAAACTTTGCGGATTGGTCAATCCGTTCGCGAGATATGGCAGTTTTGAGGTAAGAAACGCTTGAGAAACTCAAAATTTTCGCAGTTCCGATGCTCGAAACGAATAACTAGAACGGCCTAGGGGAAAACTACTCATACCGTTGTAATGGGGCGAGTTTCTACTTTCAGATGCAACAGAAACTTTGCGGATTGGTCAATCCGTTCGCGAGATATGGCAGTTTTGAGGTAAGAAACGCTTGAGAAACTCCAAATTTTCGCAGTTCTGATGCTCGAAACGAATAACTAGAACGGCCTAGGGGAAAACTACACATACCGTTGTAATGGGGCGAGTTTCTACTTTCAGATGCAACAGATACTTTGCGGATTGGTCAATCCGTTCGCGAGATATGGCAGTTTTGAAGTAAGAAACGCTTGAGAAACTCAAAATTTTCGCAGTTCTGATGCTCGAAACGAATAACTAGAACGGCCTAGGGGAAAACTACACATACCGTTGTCATGGGGCGAGTTTCTACTTTCAGATGCAAGAGAAACTTTGCGGATTGGTCAATCCGTTCGCGAGATATGGCAGTTTTGAGGTAAGAAACGCTTGAGAAACTCCAAATTTTCGCAGTTCTGATGCTCGAAACTAATAACTAGAACTGCCTAGGGGAAAACTACTCATACCGTTGTAATGGGGCGAGTTTCTACTTTCAGATGCAACAGAAACTTTGCGGATTGGTCAATCCGTTCGCGAGATATGGCAGTTTTGAGGTAAGAAACGCTTGAGAAACTCCAAATTTTCGCAGTTCTGATGCTCGAAACGAATAACTAGAACGGCCTAGGCGAAAACTACACATACCGTTGTAATGGGGCGAGTTTCTACTTTCAGATGCAACAGAAACTTTGCGGATTGGTCAATCCGTTCGCGAGATATGGCAGTTTTGAGGTAAGAAACGCTTGAGAAACTCAAAATTTTCGCAGTTCCGATGCTCGAAACGAATAACTAGAACGGCCTAGGGGAAAACTACTCATACCGTTGTATTGGGGCGAGTTTCTACTTTCAGATGCAACAGAAACTTTGCGGATTGGTCAATCCGTTCGCGAGATATGGCAGTTTTGATGTAAGAAACGCTTGAGAAACTCTAAATTTTCGCAGTTCTGATGCTCGAAACGAATAACTAGAACGGCCTAGGGGAAAACTACACATACCGTTGTAATGGGGCGAGTTTCTACTTTCAGATGCAACAGAAACTTTGCGAATTGGTCAATCCGTTCGCGAGATATGGCAGTTTTGACGTAAGAAACGCTTGAGAAACTCCAAATTTTCGCAGTTCTGACGCTCGAAACGAATAACTAGAACGGCCTAGGGGAAAACTACACATACCGTTGTAATGGGGCGAGTTTCTACTTTCAGATGCAACAGAAACTTTGCGGATTGGTCAATCCGTTCGCGAGATATGGCAGTTTTGAGGTAAGAAACGCGTGAGAAACTCAAAATTTTCGCAGTTCTGATGCTCGAAACGAATAACTAGAACGGCCTAGGGGAAAACTACTCATACCGTTGTAATCGGGAGAGCTTCTACTTTCAGATGCAACAGAAATTTTGCGTATTGGTCAATCCGTTCGCGAGATATGGCAGTTTTGAGGTAAGAAACGCTTGAGAAACTCCAAATTTTCGCAGTTCTGATGCTCGAAACGAATAACTAGAACGGCCTAGGGGAAAACTACTCATACCGTTGTAATGGGGCGAGTTTCTACTTTCAGATGCAACAGAAACTTTGCGGATTGGTCAATCCGTTCGCGAGATATGGCAGTTTTGAGGTAAGAAACGCTTGAGAAACTCAAAATTTTCGCAGTTCTGATGCTCGAAACGAATAACTAGAACGGCCTAGGGGAAAACTACACATACCATTGTAATGGGGCGAGTTTCTACTTTCAGATGCAACAGAAACTTTGCGGATTGGTCAATCCGTTCGCGAGATATGGCAGTTTTGACGTAAGAAACGCTTGAGAAACTCCAAATTTTCGCAGTTCTGACGCTCGAAACGAATAACTAGAACGGCCTTGGGGAAAACTACTCATACCGTTGTAATGGGGCGAGTTTCTACTTTCAGATGCAACAGAAACTTTGCGGATTGGTCAATCCGTTCGCGAGATATGGCAGTTTTGAGGTAAGAAACGCTTGAGAAACTCAAAATTTTCGCAGTTCTGATGCTCGAAACGAATAACTAGAACGGCCTAGCGGAAAACTACACATATCGTTGTAATGGGGCGAGTTTCTACTTTCAGATGCAACAGATACTTTGCGGATTGGTCAATCCGTTCGCGAGATATGGCAGTTTTGAGGTAAGAAACGCTTGAGAAACTCCAAATTTTCGCAGTTCTGATACTCGAAACGAATAACTAGAACGGCCTAGGGGAAAACTACTCATACCGTTGTAATGGGGCGAGTTTCTACTTTCAGATGCAACAGAAACTTTGCGGATTGGTCAATCCGTTCGCGAGATATGGTAGTTTTGAGGTAAGAAACGCTTGAGAAACTCCAAATTTTCGCAGTTCTGATGCTCGAAACGAATAACTAGAACGGCCTAGGGGAAAACTACTCATACCGTTGTAATGGGGCGAGTTTCTACTTTCAGATGCAACAGAAACTTTGCGGATTGGTCAATCCGTTCGCGAGATATGGCAGTTTTGAGGTAAGAAACGCTTGAGAAACTCAAAATTTTCGCAGTTCTGATGCTCGAAACGAATAACTAGAACGGCCTAGGGGAAAACTACACATACCGTTGTAATGGGGCGAGTTTCTACTTTCAGATGCAACAGAAACTTTGCGGATTGGTCAATCCGTTCGCGAGATATGGCAGTTTTGACGTAAGAAACGCTTGAGAAACTCCAAATTTTCGCAGTTCTGACGCTCGAAACGAATAACTAGAACGGCCTAGGGGAAAACTACTCATACCGTTGTAATGGGGCGAGTTTCTACTTTCAGATGCAACAGAAACTTTGCGGATTGGTCAATCCGTTCGCGAGATATGGCAGTTTTGAGGTAAGAAACGCTTGAGAAACTCAAAATTTTCGCAGTTCCGATGCTCGAAACGAATAACTAGAACGGCCTAGGGGAAAACTACTCATACCGTTGTAATGGGGCGAGTTTCTACTTTCAGATGCAACAGAAACTTTGCGGATTGGTCAATCCGTTCGCGAGATATGGCAGTTTTGAGGTAAGAAACGCTTGAGAAACTCCAAATTTTCGCAGTTCTGATGCTCGAAACGAATAACTAGAACGGCCTAGGGGAAAACTACACATACCGTTGTAATGGGGCGAGTTTCTACTTTCAGATGCAACAGATACTTTGCGGATTGGTCAATCCGTTCGCGAGATATGGCAGTTTTGAAGTAAGAAACGCTTGAGAAACTCCAAATTTTCGCAGTTCTGATGCTCGAAACTAATAACTAGAACTGCCTAGGGGAAAACTACTCATACCGTTGTAATGGGGCGAGTTTCTACTTTCAGATGCAACAGAAACTTTGCGGATTGGTCAATCCGTTCGCGAGATATGGCAGTTTTGAGGTAAGAAACGCTTGAGAAACTCCAAATTTTCGCAGTTCTGATGCTCGAAACGAATAACTAGAACGGCCTAGGCGAAAACTACACATACCGTTGTAATGGGGCGAGTTTCTACTTTCAGATGCAACAGAAACTTTGCGGATTGGTCAATCCGTTCGCGAGATATGGCAGTTTTGATGTAAGAAACGCTTGAGAAACTCAAAATTTTCGCAGTTCCGATGCTCGAAACGAATAACTAGAACGGCCTAGGGGAAAACTACTCATACCGTTGTAATGGGGCGAGTTTCTACTTTCAGATGCATCAGAAACTTTGCGGATTGATCAATCCGTTCGCGAGATATGGCAGTTTTGAGGTAAGAAACGCATGAGAAACTCCAAATTTTCGCAGTTCTGATGCTCGAAACGAATAACTAGAACGGCCTAGGGGAAAACTACTCATACCGTTGTAATGGGGCGAGTTTCTACTTTCAGATGCAACAGAAACTTTGCGGATTGGTCAATCCGTTCGCGAGATATGGCAGTTTTGAGGTAAGAAACGCTTGAGAAACTCAAAATTTTCGCAGTTCTGATGCTCGAAACGAATAACTAGAACGGCCTAGGGGAAAACTACACATACCGTTGTAATGGGGCGAGTTTCTACTTTCAGATGCAACAGAAACTTTGCGAATTGGTCAATCCGTTCGCGAGATATGGCAGTTTTGACGTAAGAAACGCTTGAGAAACTCCAAATTTTCGCAGTTCTGACGCTCGAAACGAATAACTAGAACGGCCTAGGGGAAAACTACACATACCGTTGTAATGGGGCGAGTTTCTACTTTCAGATGCAACAGAAACTTTGCGGATTGGTCAATCCGTTCGCGAGATATGGCAGTTTTGAGGTAAGAAACGCGTGAGAAACTCAAAATTTTCGCAGTTCTGATGCTCGAAACGAATAACTAGAACGGCCTAGGGGAAAACTACTCATACCGTTGTAATCGGGAGAGCTTCTACTTTCAGATGCAACAGAAATTTTGCGTATTGGTCAATCCGTTCGCGAGATATGGCAGTTTTGAGGTAAGAAACGCTTGAGAAACTCCAAATTTTCGCAGTTCTGATGCTCGAAACGAATAACTAGAACGGCCTAGGGCAAAACTACTCATACCGTTGTAATGGGGCGAGTTTCTACTTTCAGATGCAACAGAAACTTTGCGGATTGGTCAATCCGTTCGCGAGATATGGCAGTTTTGAGGTAAGAAACGCTTGAGAAACTCCAAATTTTCGCAGTTCTGATGCTCGAAACGAATAACTAGAACGGCCTAGGGGAAAACTACTCATACCGTTGTAATGGGGCGAGTTTCTACTTTCAGATGCAACAGAAACTTTGCGGATTGGTCAATCCGTTCGCGAGATATGGCAGTTTTGAGGTAAGAAACGCTTGAGAAACTCAAAATTTTCGCAGTTCTGATGCTCGAAACGAATAACTAGAACGGCCTAGGGGAAAACTACACATATCGTTGTAATGGGGCGAGTTTCTACTTTCAGATGCAACAGAAACTTTGCGGATTGGTCAATCCGTTCGCGAGATATGGCAGTTTTGACGTAAGAAACGCTTGAGAAACTCCAAATTTTCGCAGTTCTGACGCTCGAAACGAATAACTAGAACGGCCTAGGGGAAAACTACTCATACCGTTGTAATGGGGCGAGTTTCTACTTTCAGATGCAACAGAAACTTTGCGGATTGGTCAATCCGTTCGCGAGATATGGCAGTTTTGAGGTAAGAAACGCTTGAGAAACTCAAAATTTTCGCAGTTCTGATGCACGAAACGAATAACTAGAACGGCCTAGGGGAAAACTACACATACCGTTGTAATGGGGCGAGTTTCTACTTTCAGATGCAACAGAAACTTTGCGGATTGGTCAATCCGTTCGCGAGATATGGCAGTTTTGAGGTAAGAAACGCTTGAGAAACTCCAAATTTTCGCAGTTCTGACGCTCGAAACGAATAACTAGAACGGCCTAGGGGAAAACTACTCATACCGTTGTAATGGGGCGAGTTTCTACTTTCAGATGCAACAGAAACTTTGCGGATTGGTCAATCCGTTCGCGAGATATGGCAGTTTTGAGGTAAGAAACGCTTGAGAAACTCCAAATTTTCGCAGTTCTGATGCTCGAAACGAATAACTAGAAAGGCCTAGGGGAAAACTACACATACCGTTGTAATGGGGCGAGTTTCTACTTTCAGATGCAACAGATACTTTGCGGATTGGTCAATCCGTTCGCGAGATATGGCAGTTTTGAGGTAAGAAACGCTTGAGAAACTCCAAATTTTCGCAGTTCTGATGCTCGAAACGAATAACTAGAACGGCCTAGGGGAAAACTACACATACCGTTGTAATGGGGCGAGTTTCTACTTTCAGATGCAACAGAAACTTTGCGGATTGGTCAATCCGTTCGCGAGATATGGCAGTTTTGAGGTAAGAAACGCTTGAGAAACTCCAAATTTTCGCAGTTCTGATGCTCGAAACGAATAACTAGAACGGCCTAGGGGAAAACTACTCATACCGTTGTAATGGGGCGAGTTTCTACTTTCAGATGCAACAGAAACTTTGCGGATTGGTCAATCCGTTCGCGAGATATGGCAGTTTTGAGGTAAGAAACGCTTGAGAAACTCCAAATTTTCGCAGTTCTGATGCTCGAAACGAATAACTAGAAAGGCCTAGGGGAAAACTACACATACCGTTGTAATGGGGCGAGTTTCTACTTTCAGATGCAACAGATACTTTGCGGATTGGTCAATCCGTTCGCGAGATATGGCAGTTTTGAGGTAAGAAACGCTTGAGAAACTCAAAATTTTCGCAGTTCCGATGCTCGAAACGAATAACTAGAACGGCCTAGGGGAAAACTACTCATACCGTTGTAATGGGGCGAGTTTCTACTTTCAGATGCAACAGAAACTTTGCGGATTGGTCAATCCGTTCGCGAGATATGGCAGTTTTGAGGTAAGAAACGCTTGAGAAACTCCAAATTTTCGCAGTTCTGATGCTCGAAACGAATAACTAGAACTGCCTAGGGGAAAACTACTCATACCGTTGTAATGGGGCGAGTTTCTAATTTCAGATGCAACAGAAACTTTGCGGATTGGTCAATCCGTTCGCGAGATATGGCAGCTTTGAGGTAAGAAACGCTTGAGAAACTCCAAATTTTCGCAGTTCTGATGCTCGAAACGAATAACTAGAACGGCCTAGGCGAAAACTACACATACCGTTGTAATGGGGCGAGTTCCTACTTTCAGATGCAACAGAAACTTTGCGGATTGGTCAATCCGTTCGCGAGATATGGCAGTTTTGAGGTAAGAAACGCTTGAGAAACTCCAAATTTTCGCAGTTCTGATGCTCGAAACGAATAACTAGAACGGCCTAGGGGAAAACTACTCATACTGTTGTAATGGGGCGAGTTTCTACTTTCAGATGCAACAGAAACTTTGCGGATTGGTCATTCCGTTCGCGAGATATGGCAGTTTTGAGGTAAGAAACGCTTGAGAAACTCCAAATTTTCGCAGTTCTGATGCTCGAAACGAATAACTAGAACGGCCTAGGGGAAAACTACAGATACCGTTGTAATGGGGCGAGTTTCTACTTTCAGATGCAACAGAAACTTTTCGGATTGGTCAATCCGTTCGCGAGATATGGCAGTTTTGAAGTAAGAAACGCTTGAGAAACTCCAAATTTTCGCAGTTCTGACGCTCGAAACGAATAACTAGAACGGCCTAGGGGAAAACTACTCATACCGTTGTAATGGGGCGAGTTTCTACTTTCAGATGCAACAGAAACTTTGCGGATTGGTCAATCCGTTCGCGAGATATGGCAGTTTTGAGGTAAGAAACGCTTGAGAAACTCAAAATTTTCGCAGTTCCGATGCTCGAAACGAATAACTAGAACGGCCTAGGGGAAAACTACTCATACCGTTGTAATGGGGCGAGTTTCTACTTTCAGATGCAACAGAAACTTTGCGGATTGGTCAATCCGTTCGCGAGATATGGCAGTTTTGAGGTAAGAAACGCTTGAGAAACTCCAAATTTTCGCAGTTCTGATGCTCGAAACGAATAACTAGAAAGGCCTAGGGGAAAACTACACATACCGTTGTAATGGGGCGAGTTTCTACTTTCAGATGCAACAGATACTTTGCGGATTGGTCAATCCGTTCGCGAGATATGGCAGTTTTGAGGTAAGAAACGCTTGAGAAACTCCAAATTTTCGCAGTTCTGATGCTCGAAACGAATAACTAGAACGGCCTAGGGGAAAACTACACATACCGTTGTAATGGGGCGAGTTTCTACTTTCAGATGCAACAGAAACTTTGCGGATTGGTCAATCCGTTCGCGAGATATGGCAGTTTTGAGGTAAGAAACGCTTGAGAAACTCCAAATTTTCGAAGTTCTGATGCTCGAAACGAATAACTAGAACGGCCTAGGGGAAAACTACTCATACCGTTGTAATGGGGCGAGTTTCTACTTTCAGATGCAACAGAAACTTTGCGGATTGGTCAATCCGTTCGCGAGATATGGCAGTTTTGAGGTAAGAAACGCTTGAGAAACTCCAAATTTTCGCAGTTCTGATGCTCGAAACGAATAACTAGAACGGCCTAGGGGAAAACTACTCATACCGTTGTAATGGGGCGAGTTTCTACTTTCAGATGCAACAGAAACTTTGCGGATTGGTCAATCCGTTCGCGAGATATGGCAGTTTTGAGGTAAGAAACGCTTGAGAAACTCCAAATTTTCGCAGTTCTGATGCTCGAAACGAATAACTAGAAAGGCCTAGGGGAAAACTACACATACCGTTGTAATGGGGCGAGTTCCTACTTTCAGATGCAACAGATACTTTGCGGATTGGTCAATCCGTTCGCGAGATATGGCAGTTTTGAGGTAAGAAACGCTTGAGAAACTCAAAATTTTCGCAGTTCCGATGCTCGAAACGAATAACTAGAACGGCCTAGGGGAAAACTACTCATACCGTTGTAATGGGGCGAGTTTCTACTTTCAGATGCAACAGAAACTTTGCGGATTGGTCAATCCGTTCGCGAGATATGGCAGTTTTGAGGTAAGAAACGCTTGAGAAACTCAAAATTTTCGCAGTTCCGATGCTCGAAACGAATAACTAGAACGGCCTAGGGGAAAACTACTCATACCGTTGTAATGGGGCGAGTTTCTACTTTCAGATGCAACAGAAACTTTGCGGATTGGTCAATCCGTTCGCGAGATATGGCAGTTTTGAGGTAAGAAACGCTTGAGAAACTCCAAATTTTCGCAGTTCTGATGCTCGAAACGAATAACTAGAAAGGCCTAGGGGAAAACTACACATACCGTTGTAATGGGGCGAGTTTCTACTTTCAGATGCAACAGATACTTTGCGGATTGGTCAATCCGTTCGCGAGATATGGCAGTTTTGAGGTAAGAAACGCTTGAGAAACTCCAAATTTTCGCAGTTCTGATGCTCGAAACGAATAACTAGAACGGCCTAGGGGAAAACTACACATACCGTTGTAATGGGGCGAGTTTCTACTTTCAGATGCAACAGAAACTTTGCGGATTGGTCAATCCGTTCGCGAGATATGGCAGTTTTGAGGTAAGAAACGCTTGAGAAACTCCAAATTTTCGAAGTTCTGATGCTCGAAACGAATAACTAGAACGGCCTAGGGGAAAACTACTCATACCGTTGTAATGGGGCGAGTTTCTACTTTCAGATGCAACAGAAACTTTGCGGATTGGTCAATCCGTTCGCGAGATATGGCAGTTTTGAGGTAAGAAACGCTTGAGAAACTCCAAATTTTCGCAGTTCTGATGCTCGAAACGAATAACTAGAACGGCCTAGGGGAAAACTACTCATACCGTTGTAATGGGGCGAGTTTCTACTTTCAGATGCAACAGAAACTTTGCGGATTGGTCAATCCGTTCGCGAGATATGGCAGTTTTGAGGTAAGAAACGCTTGAGAAACTCCAAATTTTCGCAGTTCTGATGCTCGAAACGAATAACTAGAAAGGCCTAGGGGAAAACTACACATACCGTTGTAATGGGGCGAGTTTCTACTTTCAGATGCAACAGATACTTTGCGGATTGGTCAATCCGTTCGCGAGATATGGCAGTTTTGAGGTAAGAAACGCTTGAGAAACTCAAAATTTTCGCAGTTCCGATGCTCGAAACGAATAACTAGAACGGCCTAGGGGAAAACTACTCATACCGTTGTAATGGGGCGAGTTTCTACTTTCAGATGCAACAGAAACTTTGCGGATTGGTCAATCCGTTCGCGAGATATGGCAGTTTTGAGGTAAGAAACGCTTGAGAAACTCCAAATTTTCGCAGTTCTGATGCTCGAAACGAATAACTAGAAAGGCCTAGGGGAAAACTACACATACCGTTGTAATGGGGCGAGTTTCTACTTTCAGATGCAACAGATACTTTGCGGATTGGTCAATCCGTTCGCGAGATATGGCAGTTTTGAGGTAAGAAACGCTTGAGAAACTCCAAATTTTCGCAGTTCTGATGCTCGAAACGAATAACTAGAACGGCCTAGGGGAAAACTACACATACCGTTGTAATGGGGCGAGTTTCTACTTTCAGATGCAACAGAAACTTTGCGGATTGGTCAATCCGTTCGCGAGATATGGCAGTTTTGAGGTAAGAAACGCTTGAGAAACTCCAAATTTTCGCAGTTCTGATGCTCGAAACGAATAACTAGAACGGCCTAGGGGAAAACTACTCATACCGTTGTAATGGGGCGAGTTTCTACTTTCAGATGCAACAGAAACTTTGCGGATTGGTCAATCCGTTCGCGAGATATGGCAGTTTTGAGGTAAGAAACGCTTGAGAAACTCAAAATTTTCGCAGTTCTGATGCTCGAAACGAATAACTAGAACGGCCTAGGGGAAAACTACACATACCGTTGTAATGGGGCGAGTTTCTACTTTCAGATGCAACAGAAACTTTGCGGATTGGTCAATCCGTTCGCGAGATATGGCAGTTTTGACGTAAGAAACGCTTGAGAAACTCCAAATTTTCGCAGTTCTGACGCTCGAAACGAATAACTAGAACGGCCTAGGGGAAAACTACAGATACCGTTGTAATGGGGCGAGTTTCTACTTTCAGATGCAACAGAAACTTTGCGGATTGGTCAATCCGTTCGCGAGATATGGCAGTTTTGAAGTAAGAAACGCTTGAGAAACTCCAAATTTTCGCAGTTCTGACGCTCGAAACGAATAACTAGAACGGCCTAGGGGAAAACTACTCATACCGTTGTAATGGGGCGAGTTTCTACTTTCAGATGCAACAGAAACTTTGCGGATTGGTCAATCCGTTCGCGAGATATGGCAGTTTTGAGGTAAGAAACGCTTGAGAAACTCAAAATTTTCGCAGTTCCGATGCTCGAAACGAATAACTAGAACGGCCTAGGGGAAAACTACTCATACCGTTGTAATGGGGCGAGTTTCTACTTTCAGATGCAACAGAAACTTTGCGGATTGGTCAATCCGTTCGCGAGATATGGCAGTTTTGAGGTAAGAAACGCTTGAGAAACTCAAAATTTTCGCAGTTCTGATGCTCGAAACGAATAACTAGAAAGGCCTAGGGGAAAACTACACATACCGTTGTAATGGGGCGAGTTTCTACTTTCAGATGCAACAGATACTTTGCGGATTGGTCAATCCGTTCGCGAGATATGGCAGTTTTGAGGTAAGAAACGCTTGAGAAACTCCAAATTTTCGCAGTTCTGATACTCGAAACGAATAACTAGAACGGCCTAGGGGAAAACTACTCATACCGTTGTAATGGGGCGAGTTTCTACTTTCAGATGCAACAGAAACTTTGCGGATTGGTCAATCCGTTCGCGAGATATGGCAGTTTTGAGGTAAGAAACGCTTGAGAAACTCCAAATTTTCGCAGTTCTGATGCTCGAAACGAATAACTAGAACGGCCTAGGGGAAAACTACTCATACCGTTGTAATGGGGCGAGTTTCTACTTTCAGATGCAACAGAAACTTTGCGGATTGGTCAATCCGTTCGCGAGATATGGCAGTTTTGAGGTAAGAAACGCTTGAGAAACTCAAAATTTTCGCAGTTCTGATGCTCGAAACGAATAACTAGAACGGCCTAGGGGAAAACTACACATACCGTTGTAATGGGGCGAGTTTCTACTTTCAGATGCAACAGAAACTTTGCGGATTGGTCAATCCGTTCGCGAGATATGGCAGTTTTGACGTAAGAAACGCTTGAGAAACTCCAAATTTTCGCAGTTCTGACGCTCGAAACAAATAACTAGAACGGCCTAGGGGAAAACTACTCATACCGTTGTAATGGGGCGAGTTTCTACTTTCAGATGCAACAGAAACTTTGCGGATTGGTCAATCCGTTCGCGAGATATGGCAGTTTTGAGGTAAGAAACGCTTGAGAAACTCAAAATTTTCGCAGTTCCGATGCTCGAAACGAATAACTAGAACGGCCTAGGGGAAAACTACTCATACCGTTGTAATGGGGCGAGTTTCTACTTTCAGATGCAACAGAAACTTTGCGGATTGGTCAATCCGTTCGCGAGATATGGCAGTTTTGAGGTAAGAAACGCTTGAGAAACTCAAAATTTTCGCAGTTCTGATGCTCGAAACGAATAACTAGAAAGGCCTAGGGGAAAACTACACATACCGTTGTAATGGGGCGAGTTTCTACTTTCAGATGCAACAGATACTTTGCGGATTGGTCAATCCGTTCGCGAGATATGGCAGTTTTGAGGTAAGAAACGCTTGAGAAACTCCAAATTTTCGCAGTTCTGATACTCGAAACGAATAACTAGAACGGCCTAGGGGAAAACTACTCATACCGTTGTAATGGGGCGAGTTTCTACTTTCAGATGCAACAGAAACTTTGCGGATTGGTCAATCCGTTCGCGAGATATGGCAGTTTTGAGGTAAGAAACGCTTGAGAAACTCCAAATTTTCGCAGTTCTGATGCTCGAAACGAATAACTAGAACGGCCTAGGGGAAAACTACTCATACCGTTGTAATGGGGCGAGTTTCTACTTTCAGATGCAACAGAAACTTTGCGGATTGGTCAATCCGTTCGCGAGATATGGCAGTTTTGAGGTAAGAAACGCTTGAGAAACTCAAAATTTTCGCAGTTCTGATGCTCGAAACGAATAACTAGAACGGCCTAGGGGAAAACTACACATACCGTTGTAATGGGGCGAGTTTCTACTTTCAGATGCAACAGAAACTTTGCGGATTGGTCAATCCGTTCGCGAGATATGGCAGTTTTGACGTAAGAAACGCTTGAGAAACTCCAAATTTTCGCAGTTCTGACGCTCGAAACGAATAACTAGAACGGCCTAGGGGAAAACTACAGATACCGTTGTAATGGGGCGAGTTTCTACTTTCAGATGCAACAGAAACTTTGCGGATTGGTCAATCCGTTCGCGAGATATGGCAGTTTTGAAGTAAGAAACGCTTGAGAAACTCCAAATTTTCGCAGTTCTGACGCTCGAAACGAATAACTAGAACGGCCTAGGGGAAAACTACTCATACCGTTGTAATGGGGCGAGTTTCTACTTTCAGATGCAACAGAAACTTTGCGGATTGGTCAATCCGTTCGCGAGATATGGCAGTTTTGAGGTAAGAAACGCTTGAGAAACTCAAAATTTTCGCAGTTCCGATGCTCGAAACGAATAACTAGAACGGCCTAGGGGAAAACTACTCATACCGTTGTAATGGGGCGAGTTTCTACTTTCAGATGCAACAGAAACTTTGCGGATTGGTCAATCCGTTCGCGAGATATGGCAGTTTTGAGGTAAGAAACGCTTGAGAAACTCAAAATTTTCGCAGTTCTGATGCTCGAAACGAATAACTAGAAAGGCCTAGGGGAAAACTACACATACCGTTGTAATGGGGCGAGTTTCTACTTTCAGATGCAACAGATACTTTGCGGATTGGTCAATCCGTTCGCGAGATATGGCAGTTTTGAGGTAAGAAACGCTTGAGAAACTCCAAATTTTCGCAGTTCTGATACTCGAAACGAATAACTAGAACGGCCTAGGGGAAAACTACTCATACCGTTGTAATGGGGCGAGTTTCTACTTTCAGATGCAACAGAAACTTTGCGGATTGGTCAATCCGTTCGCGAGATATGGCCGTTTTGACGTAAGAAACGCTTGAGAAACTCCAAATTTTCGCAGTTCTGACGCTCGAAACGAATAACTAGAACGGCCTAGGGGAAAACTACTCATACCGTTGTAATGGGGCGAGTTTCTACTATCAGATGCAACAGAAACTTTGCGGATTGGTCAATCCGTTCGCGAGATATGGCAGTTTTGAGGTAAGAAACGCTTGAGAAACTCAAAATTTTCGCAGTTCCGATGCTCAAAACGAATAACTAGAACGGCCTAGGGGAAAACTACTCATACCGTTGTAATGGGGCGTGTTTCTACTTTCAGATGCAACAGAAACTTTGCGGATTGGTCAATCCGTTCGCGAGATATGGCAGTTTTGAGGTAAGAAACGCTTGAGAAACTCCAAATTTTCGCAGTTCTGATGCTCGAAACGAATAACTAGAACGGCCTAGGGGAAAACTACTCATACCGTTGTAATGGGGCGAGTTTCTACTATCAGATGCAACAGAAACTTTGCGGATTGGTCAATCCGTTCGCGAGATATGGCAGTTTTGAGGTAAGAAACGCTTGAGAAACTCAAAATTTTCGCAGTTCCGATGCTCAAAACGAATAACTAGAACGGCCTAGGGGAAAACTACTCATACCGTTGTAATGGGGCGAGTTTCTACTTTCAGATGCAACAGAAACTTTGCGGATTGGTCAATCCGTTCGCGAGATATGGCAGTTTTGAGGTAAGAAACGCTTGAGAAACTCCAAATTTTCGCAGTTCTGATGCTCGAAACGAATAACTAGAACGGCCTAGGGGAAAACTACACATACCGTTGTAATGGGGCGAGTTTCTACTTTCAGATGCAACAGATACTTTGCGGATTGGTCAATCCGTTCGCGAGATATGGCAGTTTTGAAGTAAGAAACGCTTGAGAAACTCAAAATTTTCGCAGTTCTGATGCTCGAAACGAATAACTAGAACGGCCTAGGGGAAAACTACACATACCGTTGTAATGGGGCGAGTTTCTACTTTCAGATGCAACAGAAACTTTGCGGATTGGTCAATCCGTTCGCGAGATATGGCAGTTTTGAGGTAAGAAACGCTTGAGAAACTCCAAATTTTCGCAGTTCTGATGCTCGAAACGAATAACTAGAACTGCCTAGGGGAAAACTACTCATACCGTTGTAATGGGGCGAGTTTCTACTTTCAGATGCAACAGAAACTTTGCGGATTGGTCAATCCGTTCGCGAGATATGGCAGTTTTGAGGTAAGAAACGCTTGAGAAACTCCAAATTTTCGCAGTTCTGATGCTCGAAACGAATAACTAGAACGGCCTAGGGGAAAACTACACATACCGTTGTAATGGGGCGAGTTTCTACTTTCAGATGCAACGGAAACTTTGCAGATTGGTCAATCCGTTCGCGAGATATGGCAGTTTTGAGGTAAGAAACGCTTGAGAAACTCCAAATTTTCGCAGTTCTGATGCTCGAAACGAATAACTAGAACGGCCTAGGGGAAAACTACTCATACCGTTGTAATGGGGCGAGTTTCTACTTTCAGATGCAACAGAAACTTTGCGGATTGGTCAATCCGTTCGCGAGATATGGCAGTTTTGAGGTAAGAAACGCTTGAGAAACTCCAAATTTTCGCAGTTCTGATACTCGAAACGAATAACTAGAACGGCCTAGGGGAAAACTACTCATACCGTTGTAATGGGGCGAGTTTCTACTTTCAGATGCAACAGAAACTTTGCGGATTGGTCAATCCGTTCGCGAGATATGGCAGTTTTGAGGTAAGAAACGCTTGAGAAACTCCAAATTTTCGCAGTTCTGATGCTCGAAACGAATAACTAGAACGGCCTAGCGGAAAACTACTCATACCGTTGTAATGGGGCGAGTTTCTACTTTCAGATGCATCAGAAACTTTGCGGATTGGTCAATCCGTTCGCGAGATATGGCAGTTTTGAGGTAAGAAACGCTTGAGAAACTCAAAATTTTCGCAGTTCTGATGCTCGAAACGAATAACTAGAACGGCCTAGGGGAAAACTACTCATACCGTTGTAATCGGGAGAGCTTCTACTTTCAGATGCAACAGAAGTTTTGCGTATTGGTCAATCCGTTCGCGAGATATGGCAGTTTTGAGGTAAGAAACGCTTGAGAAACTCCAAATTTTCGCAGTTCTGATGCTCGAAACGAATAACTAGCACGGCCTAGGGGAAAACTACTCATACCGTTGTAATGGGGCGAGTTTCTACTATCAGATGCAACAGAAACTTTGCGGATTGGTCAATCCGTTCGCGAGATATGGCAGTTTTGAGGTAAGAAACGCTTGAGAAACTCAAAATTTTCGCAGTTCCGATGCTCAAAACGAATAACTAGAACGGCCTAGGGGAAAACTACTCATACCGTTGTAATGGGGCGAGTTTCTACTTTCAGATGCAACAGAAACTTTGCGGATTGGTCAATCCGTTCGCGAGATATGGCAGTTTTGAGGTAAGAAACGCTTGAGAAACTCCAAATTTTCGCAGTTCTGATGCTCGAAACGAATAACTAGAACGGCCTAGGGGAAAACTACACATACCGTTGTAATGGGGCGAGTTTCTACTTTCAGATGCAACAGATACTTTGCGGATTGGTCAATCCGTTCGCGAGATATGGCAGTTTTGAAGTAAGGAACGCTTGAGAAACTCAAAATTTTCGCAGTTCTGATGCTCGAAACGAATAACTAGAACGGCCTAGGGGAAAACTACACATACCGTTGTAATGGGGCGAGTTTCTACTTTCAGATGCAACAGAAACTTTGCGGATTGGTCAATCCGTTCGCCAGATATGGCAGTTTTGAGGTAAGAAACGCTTGAGAAACTCCAAATTTTCGCAGTTCTGATGCTCGAAACGAATAACTAGAACGGCCTAGGGGAAAACTACACATACCGTTGTAATGGGGCGAGTTTTTACTTTCAGATGCAACAGAAACTTTGCGGATTGGTCAATCCGTTCGCGAGATATGGCAGTTTTGAGGTAAGAAACGCTTGAGAAACTCCAAATTTTCGCAGTTCTGATGCTCGGAACGAATAACTAGAACGGCCTAGGGGAAAACTACTCATACCGTTGTAATGGGGCGAGTTTCTACTTTCAGATGCAACAGAAACTTTGCGGATTGGTCAATCCGTTCGCGAGATATGGCAGTTTTGAGATAAGAAACGCTTGAGAAACTCAAAATTTTCGCAGTTCTGATGCTCGAAACGAATAACTAGAACGGCCTAGGGGAAAACTACTCATACTGTTGTAATGGGGCGAGTTTCTACTTTCAGATGCAACAGAAACTTTGCGGATTGGTCAATCCGTTCGCGAGATATGGCAGTTTTGAGGTAAGAAACGCTTGAGAAACTCCAAATTTTCGCAGTTCTGATGCTCGAAACGAATAACTAGAACTGCCTCGGGGAAAACTACTCATACCGTTGTAATGGGGCGAGTTTCTACTTTCAGATGCAACAGAAACTTTGCGGATTGGTCAATCCGTTCGCGAGATATGGCAGTTTTGAGGTAAGAAACGCTTGAGAAACTCCAAATTTTCGCAGTTCTGATGCTCGAAACGAATAACTAGAACGGCCTAGGGGAAAACTACACATACCGTTGTAATGGGGCGAGTTTCTACTTTCAGATGCAACAGAAACTTTGCGGATTGGTCAATCCGTTCGCGAGATATGGCAGTTTTGAGGTAAGAAACGCTTGAGAAACTCCAAATTTTCGCAGTTCTGATGCTCGAAACGAATAACTAGAACGGCCTAGCGGAAAACTACTCATACCGTTGTAATGGGGCGAGTTTCTACTTTCAGATGCATCAGAAACTTTGCGGATTGGTCAATCCGTTCGCGAGATATGGCAGTTTTGAGGTAAGAAACGCTTGAGAAACTCAAAATTTTCGCAGTTCTGATGCTCGAAACGAATAACTAGAACGGCCTAGGGGAAAACTACACATACCGTTGTAATGGGGCGAGTTTCTACTTTCAGATGCAACAGAAACTTTGCGGATTGGTCAATCCGTTCGCGAGATATGGCAGTTTTGATGTAAGAAACGCTTGAGAAACTCCAAATTTTCGCAGTTCTGATGCTCGAAACGAATAACTAGCACGGCCTAGGGGAAAACTACTCATACCGTTGTAATGGGGCGAGTTTCTACTTTCAGATGCAACAGAAACTTTGCGGATTGGTCAATCCGTTCGCGAGATATGGCAGTTTTGAGGTAAGAAACGCTTGAGAAACTCCAAATTTTCGCAGTTCTGATGCTCGAAACGAATAACTAGAACGGCCTAGGGGGAAACTACACATACAGTTGTAATGGGGCGAGTTTCTACTTTCAGATGCAACAGAAACTTTGCGGATTGGTCAATCCGTTCGCGAGATATGGCAGTTTTGAGGTAAGAAACGCTTGAGAAACTCCAAATTTTCGCAGTTCTGATGCTCGAAACGAATAACTAGAACGGCCTAGGGGAAAACTACTCATACTGTTGTAATGGGGCGAGTTTCTACTTTCAGATGCAACAGAAACTTTGCGGATTGGTCAATCCGTTCGCGAGATATGGCAGTTTTGAGGTAAGAAACGCTTGAGAAACTCCAAATTTTCGCAGTTCTGATGCTCGAAACGAATAACTAGAACTGCCTCGGGGAAAACTACTCATACCGTTGTAATGGGGCGAGTTTCTACTTTCAGATGCAACAGAAACTTTGCGGATTGGTCAATCCGTTCGCGAGATATGGCAGTTTTGAGGTAAGAAACGCTTGAGAAACTCCAAATTTTCGCAGTTCTGATGCTCGAAACGAATAACTAGAACGGCCTAGGGGAAAACTACACATACCGTTGTAATGGGGCGAGTTTCTACTTTCAGATGCAACAGAAACTTTGCGGATTGGTCAATCCGTTCGCGAGATATGGCAGTTTTGAGGTAAGAAACGCTTGAGAAACTCCAAATTTTCGCAGTTCTGATGCTCGAAACGAATAACTAGAACGGCCTAGAGGAAAACTACTCATACCGTTGTAATGGGGCGAGTTTCTACTTTCAGATGCAACAGAAACTTTGCGGATTGATCAATCCGTTCGCGAGATATGGCAGTTTTGAGGTAAGAAACGCTTGAGAATCTCCAAATTTTCGCAGTTCTGATGCTCGAAACGAATAACTAGAACGGCCTAGGGGAAAACTACTCATACCGTTGTAAAGGGGCGAGTTTCTACTTTCAGATGCAACAGAAACTTTGCGGATTGGTCAATCCGTTCGCGAGGTATGGCAGTTTTGATGTAAGAAACGCTTGAGAAACTCCAAATTTTCGCAGTTCTGATGCTCGAAACGAATAACTAGAACGGCCTAGGGGAAAACTACTCATACCGTTGTAATGGGGCGAGTTTCTACTTTCAGATGCAACAGAAACTTTGCGGATTGGTCAATCCGTTCGCGAGATATGGCAGTTTTGAGGTAAGAAACGCTTGAGAAACTCCAAATTTTCGCAGTTCTGATGCTCGAAACGAATAACTAGAACGGCCTAGGGGAAAACTACACATACCGTTGTGATGGGGCGAGTTTCTACTTTCAGATGCAACAGAAACTTTGCGGATTGGTCAATCCGTTCGCGAGATATGGCAGTTTTGATGTAAGAAACGCTTGAGAAACTCCAAATTTTCGCAGTTCTGATGCTCGAAACGAATAACTAGCACGGCCTAGGGGAAAACTACTCATACCGTTGTAATGGGGCGAGTTTCTACTTTCAGATGCAACAGAAACTTTGCGGATTGGTCAATCCGTTCGCGAGATATGGCAGTTTTGAGGTAAGAAACGCTTGAGAAACTCCAAATTTTCGCAGTTCTGATGCTCGAAACGAATAACTAGAACGGCCTAGGGGAAAACTACACATACAGTTGTAATGGGGCGAGTTTCTACTTTCAGATGCAACAGAAACTTTGCGGATTGGTCAATCCGTTCGCGAGATATGGCAGTTTTGAGGTAAGAAACGCTTGAGAAACTCCAAATTTTCGCAGTTCTGATGCTCGAAACGAATAACTAGAACGGCCTAGGGGAAAACTACACATACCGTTGTGATGGGGCGAGTTTCTACTTTCAGATGCAACAGAAACTTTGCGGATTGGTCAATCCGTTCGCGAGATATGGCAGTTTTGAGGTAAGAAACGCTTGAGAAACTCCAAATTTTCGCAGTTCTGATGCTCGAAACGAATAACTAGAACGGCCTAGGGGAAAACTACACATACCGTTGTAATGGGGCGAGTTTCTACTTTCAGATGCAACAGAAACTTTGCGGATTGGTCAATCCGTTCGCGAGATATGGCAGTTTTGAGGTAAGAAACGCTTGAGAAACTCCAAATTTTCGCAGTTCTGATGCTCGAAACGAATAACTAGAACGGCCTAGAGGAAAACTACTCATACCGTTGTAATGGGGCGAGTTTCTACTTTCAGATGCAACAGAAACTTTGCGGATTGATCAATCCGTTCGCGAGATATGGCAGTTTTGAGGTAAGAAACGCTTGAGAATCTCCAAATTTTCGCAGTTCTGATGCTCGAAACGAATAACTAGAACGGCCTAGGGGAAAACTACTCATACCGTTGTAAAGGGGCGAGTTTCTACTTTCAGATGCAACAGAAACTTTGCGGATTGGTCAATCCGTTCGCGAGGTATGGCAGTTTTGATGTAAGAAACGCTTGAGAAACTCCAAATTTTCGCAGTTCTGATGCTCGAAACGAATAACTAGAACGGCCTAGGGGAAAACTACTCATACCGTTGTAATGGGGCGAGTTTCTACTTTCAGATGCAACAGAAACTTTGCGGATTGGTCAATCCGTTCGCGAGATATGGCAGTTTTGAGGTAAGAAACGCTTGAGAAACTCCAAATTTTCGCAGTTCTGATGCTCGAAACGAATAACTAGAACGGCCTAGGGGAAAACTACACATACCGTTGTGATGGGGCGAGTTTCTACTTTCAGATGCAACAGAAACTTTGCGGATTGGTCAATCCGTTCGCGAGATATGGCAGTTTTGATGTAAGAAACGCTTGAGAAACTCCAAATTTTCGCAGTTCTGATGCTCGAAACGAATAACTAGCACGGCCTAGGGGAAAACTACTCATACCGTTGTAATGGGGCGAGTTTCTACTTTCAGATGCAACAGAAACTTTGCGGATTGGTCAATCCGTTCGCGAGATATGGCAGTTTTGAGGTAAGAAACGCTTGAGAAACTCCAAATTTTCGCAGTTCTGATGCTCGAAACGAATAACTAGAACGGCCTAGGGGAAAACTACACATACAGTTGTAATGGGGCGAGTTTCTACTTTCAGATGCAACAGAAACTTTGCGGATTGGTCAATCCGTTCGCGAGATATGGCAGTTTTGAGGTAAGAAACGCTTGAGAAACTCCAAATTTTCGCAGTTCTGATGCTCGAAACGAATAACTAGAACGGCCTAGGGGAAAACTACACATACCGTTGTGATGGGGCGAGTTTCTACTTTCAGATGCAACAGAAACTTTGCGGATTGGTCAATCCGTTCGCGAGATATGGCAGTTTTGATGTAAGAAACGCTTGAGAAACTCCAAATTTTCGCAGTTCTGATGCTCGAAACGAATAACTAGCACGGCCTAGGGGAAAACTACTCATAGCGTTGTAATGGGCCGAGTTTCTACTTTCAGATGCAACAGAAACTTTGCGGATTGGTCAATCCGTTCGCGAGATATGGCAGTTTTGAGGTAAGAAACGCTTGAGAAACTCCAAATTTTCGCAGTTCTGATGCTCGAAACGAATAACTAGAACGGCCTAGGGGAAAACTACTCATACCGTTGTAATCGGGAGAGCTTCTACTTTCAGATACAACAGAAATTTTGCGTATTGGTCAATTCGTTCGCGAGATATGGCAGTTTTGAGGTAAGAAACGCTTGAGAAACTCCAAATTTTCGCAGTTCTGATGCTCGAAACGAATAACTAGAACGGCCTAGAGGAAAACTACTCATACCGTTGTAATGGGGCGAGTTTCTACTTTCAGATGCAACAGAAACTTTGCGGATTGATCAATCCGTTCGCGAGATATGGCAGTTTTGAGGTAAGAAACGCTTGAGAAACTCCAAATTTTCGCAGTTCTGATGCTCGAAACGAATAACTAGAACGGCCTAGGGGAAAACTACTCATACCGTTGTAAAGGGGCGAGTTTCTACTTTCAGATGCAACAGAAACTTTGCGGATTGGTCAATCCGTTCGCGAGGTATGGCAGTTTTGATGTAAGAAACGCTTGAGAAACTCCAAATTTTCGCAGTTCTGATGCTCGAAACGAATAACTAGAACGGCCTAGGGGAAAACTACTCATACCGTTGTAATGGGGCGAGTTTCTACTTTCAGATGCAACAGAAACTTTGCGGATTGGTCAATCCGTTCGCGAGATATGGCAGTTTTGAGGTAAGAAACGCTTGAGAAACTCCAAATTTTCGCAGTTCTGATGCTCGAAACGAATAACTAGAACGGCCTAGGGGAAAACTACTCATACCGTTGTAATCGGGAGAGCTTCTACTTTCAGATACAACAGAAATTTTGCGTATTGGTCAATTCGTTCGCGAGATATGGCAGTTTTGAGGTAAGAAACGCTTGAGAAACTCAAAATTTTCGCAGTTCTGATGCTCGAAACGAATAACTAGAACGGCCTAGGGAAAACTACTCATACCGTTGTAATCGGAGAGCTTCTACTTTCAGATGCAACAGAAACTTTGCGGATTGGTCAATCTGTTCGCGAGATATGGCAGTTTTGAAGTAAGAAACGCTTGAGAAACTCCAAATTTTCGCAGTTCTGATGCTCGAAACGAATAACTAGAACGGCCTAGGGAAAACTGCTCATACCGTTGTAATGGGGCGAGTCTCTACTTTCAGATGCAACAGAAACTTGCGGATTGGTCATCCGTTTCGCGAGATATGGCAGTTTTGAGGTAAGAAACGCTTGAGAAACTCCAAATTTTCGCAGTTCTGATGCTCGAAACGAATAAGTAGAACGGCCTAGGGGAAAACTACTCATACCGTTGTAATGGGCGAGTTTCTACTTTCAGATGCAACAGAAACTTTGCGGATTGGTCAATCCGTTCGCGAGATATGGCAGTTTTGAGGTAAGAAACGCTTGAGAAACTCCAAATTTTCGCAGTTCTGATGCTCGAAACGAATAACTGGAACGGCCTAGGGGAAAACTACTCATACCGTTGTAATCGGAGAGCTTCTACTTTCAGATGCAACAGAAGTTTTGCGTATTGGTCAATCCGTTCGCGAGATATGGCAGTTTTGAGGTAAGAAACGCTTGAGAAACTCCAAATTTTCGCAGTTCTGATGCTCGAAACGAATAACTAGAACGGCCTAGGGAAAACTACACATACCGTTGTAATGGGGCGAGTTTTTACTTTCAGATGCAACAGAAACTTTGCGGATTGGTCAATCCGTTCGCGAGATATGGCAGTTTTGAGGTAAGAAACGCTTGAGAAACTCCAAATTTTCGCAGTTCTGATGCTCGGAACGAATAACTAGAACGGCCTAGGGAAAACTACTCATACCGTTGTAATGGGGCGAGTTTCTACTTTCAGATGCAACAGAAACTTTGCGGATTGGTCAATCCGTTCGCGAGATATGGCAGTTTTGAGATAAGAAACGCTTGAGAAACTCAAAATTTTCGCAGTTCTGATGCTCGAAACGAATAACTAGAACGGCCTAGGGGAAAACTACTCATACCGTTGTAATGGGCGAGTTTCTACTTTCAGATGCAACAGAAACTTTGCGGATTGGTCAATCCGTTCGCGAGATATGGCAGGTTTTGAGGTAAGAAACGCTTGAGAAACTCCAAATTTTCGCAGTTCTGATGCTCGAAACGAATAACTAGAACGGCCTAGGGGAAAACTACACATACCGTTGTAATGGGGCGAGTTTCTACTTTCAGATGCATCAGAAACTTTGCGGATTGGTCAATCCGTTCGCGAGATATGGCAGTTTTGAGGTAAGAAACGCTTGAGAAACTCAAAATTTTCGCAGTTCTGATGCTCGAAACGAATAACTAGAACGGCCTAGGGGAAAACTACACATACCGTTGTAATGGGGCGAGTTTCTACTTTCAGATGCAACAGAAACTTTGCGGATTGGTCAATCCGTTCGCGAGATATGGCAGTTTTGATGTAAGAAACGCTTGAGAAACTCCAAATTTTCGCAGTTCTGATGCTCGAAACGAATAACTAGCACGGCCTAGGGGAAAACTACTCATACCGTTGTAATGGGGCGAGTTTCTACTTTCAGATGCAACAGAAACTTTGCGGATTGGTCAATCCGTTCGCGAGATATGGCAGTTTTGAGGTAAGAAACGCTTGAGAAACTCCAAATTTTCGCAGTTCTGATGCTCGAAACGAATAACTAGAACGGCCTAGGGGGAAACTACACATACAGTTGTAATGGGGCGAGTTTCTACTTTCAGATGCAACAGAAACTTTGCGGATTGGTCAATCCGTTCGCGAGATATGGCAGTTTTGAGGTAAGAAACGCTTGAGAAACTCCAAATTTTCGCAGTTCTGATGCTCGAAACGAATAACTAGAACGGCCTAGGGGAAAACTACACATACCGTTGTAATGGGGCGAGTTTCTACTTTCAGATGCAACAGAAACTTTGCGGATTGGTCAATCCGTTCGCGAGATATGGCAGTTTTGAGGTAAGAAACGCTTGAGAAACTCCAAATTTTCGCAGTTCTGATGCTCGAAACGAATAACTAGAACGGCCTAGAGGAAAACTACTCATACCGTTGTAATGGGGCGAGTTTCTACTTTCAGATGCAACAGAAACTTTGCGGATTGATCAATCCGTTCGCGAGATATGGCAGTTTTGAGGTAAGAAACGCTTGAGAAACTCCAAATTTTCGCAGTTCTGATGCTCGAAACGAATAACTAGAACGGCCTAGGGGAAAACTACTCATACCGTTGTAAAGGGGCGAGTTTCTACTTTCAGATGCAACAGAAACTTTGCGGATTGGTCAATCCGTTCGCGAGGTATGGCAGTTTTGATGTAAGAAACGCTTGAGAAACTCCAAATTTTCGCAGTTCTGATGCTCGAAACGAATAACTAGAACGGCCTAGGGGAAAACTACTCATACCGTTGTAATGGGGCGAGTTTCTACTTTCAGATGCAACAGAAACTTTGCGGATTGGTCAATCCGTTCGCGAGATATGGCAGTTTTGAGGTAAGAAACGCTTGAGAAACTCCAAATTTTCGCAGTTCTGATGCTCGAAACGAATAACTAGAACGGCCTAGGGGAAAACTACTCATACCGTTGTAATCGGGAGAGCTTCTACTTTCAGATACAACAGAAATTTTGCGTATTGGTCAATTCGTTCGCGAGATATGGCAGTTTTGAGGTAAGAAACGCTTGAGAAACTCAAAATTTTCGCAGTTCTGATGCTCGAAACGAATAACTAGAACGGCCTAGGGGAAAACTACTCATACCGTTGTAATCGGGAGAGCTTCTACTTTCAGATGCAACAGAAACTTTGCGGATTGGTCAATCTGTTCGCGAGATATGGCAGTTTTGAAGTAAGAAACGCTTGAGAAACTCCAAATTTTCGCAGTTCTGATGCTCGAAACGAATAACTAGAACGGCCTAGGGGAAAACTGCTCATACCGTTGTAATGGGGCGAGTCTCTACTTTCAGATGCAACAGAAACTTTGCGGATTGGTCAATCCGTTCGCGAGATATGGCAGTTTTGAGGTAAGAAACGCTTGAGAAACTCCAAATTTTCGCAGTTCTGATGCTCGAAACGAATAAGTAGAACGGCCTAGGGGAAAACTACTCATACCGTTGTAATGGGGCGAGTTTCTACTTTCAGATGCAACAGAAACTTTGCGGATTGGTCAATCCGTTCGCGAGATATGGCAGTTTTGAGGTAAGAAACGCTTGAGAAACTCCAAATTTTCGCAGTTCTGATGCTCGAAACGAATAACTAGAACGGCCTAGGGGAAAACTACACATACCGTTGTAATGGGGCGAGTTTCTACTTTCAGATGCAACAGAAACTTTGCGGATTGGTCAATCCGTTCGCGAGATATGGCAGTTTTGAGGTAAGAAACGCTTGAGAAACTCCAAATTTTCGCAGTTCTGATGCTCGAAACGAATAACTAGAACGGCCTAGGGGAAAACTACTCATACCGTTGTAAAGGGGCGAGTTTCTACTTTCAGATGGAACAGAAACTTTGCGGATTGGTCAATCCATTCGCGAGATATGGCAGTTTTGAGGTAAGAAACGCTTGAGAAACTCCAAATTTTCGCAGTTCTGATTCTCGAAACGAATAACTAGAACGGCCTCGGGGAAAACTACTCATACCGTTGTAATGGGGCGAGTTTCTACTTTCAGATGCAACAGAAACTTTGCGGATTGGTCAATCCGTTCGCGAGATATGGCAGTTTTGAGGTAAGAAACGCTTGAGAAACTCCAAATTTTCGCAGTTCTGATGCTCGAAACGAATAACTAGAACGGCCTAGGGGAAAACTACACATACCGCTGTAATGGGGCGAGTTTCTACTTTCAGATGCAACAGAAACTTTGCGGATTGGTCAATCCGTTCGCGAGATATGGCAGTTCTGAGGTAAGAAACGCTTGAGAAACTCCAAATTTTCGCAGTTCTGATGCTCGAAACGAATAACTAGAACGGCCTAGGGGAAAACTACTCATACCGTTGTAATGGGGCGAGTTTCTACTTTCAAATGCAACAGAAACTTTGCGGATTGGTCAATCCGTTCGCGAGATATGGCAGTTTTGAGGTAAGAAACGCTTGAGAAACTCAAAATTTTCGCAGTTCTGATGCTCGAAACGAATAACTAGAACGGCCTAGGGGAAAACTACTCATACCGTTGTAATGGGGCGAGTTTCTACTTTCAGATGCAACAGAAACTTTGCGGATTGGACAATCCGTTCGCGAGATATGGCAGTTTTGAGGTAAGAAACGCTTGAGAAACTCAAAATTTTCGCAGTTCTGATGCTCGAAACGAATAACTAGAACGGCCTAGGGGAAAACTACTCATACCGTTGTAATGGGGCGAGTTTCTACTTTCAGATGCAACAGAAACTTTGCGGATTGGACAATCCGTTCGCGAGATATGGCAGTTTTGAGGTAAGAAACGCTTGAGAAACTCAAAATTTCGCAGTTCTGATGCTCGAAACGAATAACTAGAACGGCCTAGGGGAAAACTACTCATACCGTTGTAATCGGGAGAGCTTCTACTTTCAGATGCAACAGAAATTTTGCGTATTGGTCAATCCGTTCGCGAGATATGGCAGTTTTGATGTAAGAAACGCTTGAGAAACTCCAAATTTTCGCAGTTCTGATGCTCGAAACGAATAACTAGAACGGCCTAGGGGAAAACTGCTCATACCGTTGTAATGGGGCGAGTCTCTACTTTCAGATGCAACAGAAACTTTGCGGATTGGTCAATCCGTTCGCGAGATATGGCAGTTTTGAGGTAAGAAACGCTTGAGAAACTCCAAATTTTCGCAGTTCTGATGCTCGAAACGAATAACTAGAACGGCCTAGGGGAAAACTACTCATACCGTTGTAATGGGGCGAGTTTCTACTTTCAGATGCAACAGAAACTTTGCGGATTGGTCAATCCGTTCGCGAGATATGGCAGTTTTGAGGTAAGAAACGCTTGAGAAACTCCAAATTTTCGCAGTTCTGATGCTCGAAACGAATAACTAGAACGGCCTAGGGGAAAACTACTCATACCGATGTAATGGGGCGAGTTTCTACTTTCAGATGCAACAGAAACTTTGCGGATTGGTCAATCCGTTCGCGAGATATGGCAGTTTTGAGGTAAGAAACGCTTGAGAAACTCCAAATTTTCGCAGTTCTGATACTCGAAACGAATAACTAGAACGGCCTAGGGGAAAACTACTCATACCGTTGTAATGGGGCGAGTTTCTACTTTCAGATGCAACAGAAACTTTGCGGATTGGTCAATCCGTTCGCGAGATATGGCAGTTTTGAGGTAAGAAACGCTTGAGAAACTCCAAATTTTCGCAGTTCTGATGCTCGAAACGAATAACTAGAACGGCCTAGGGGAAAACTACACATACCGTTGTAATGGGGCGAGTTTCTACTTTCAGATGCAACAGAAACTTGCGGATTGGTCAATCCGTTCGCGAGATATGGCAGTTTTGAGGTAAGAAACGCTTGAGAAACTCAAAATTTTCGCAGTTCCGATGCTCGAAACGAATAACTAGAACGGCCTAGGGGAAAACTACACATACCGTTGTAATGGGGCGAGTTTCTACTTTCAGATGCAACAGAAACTTTGCGGATTGGTCAATC